>NC_047111.1:2162023-2302023 GCF_902500255.1 Thalassophryne amazonica
TGACGACCACCGACAGTATCAGTTCGTTACCACTGGGGCTGTCAGCACCTGCTTCTACACCTGCACCTGAGTACTGCAACCTGCTGTCTCCACTAGAACGCTTCTCAGGCGAATCAGGTGATGTCAGACCGTTTATAACACAGTGTGAGTTGAACTTTGAGCTCATGGCCTGTAAGTTCCCATCCGACAGGACGAAGATAGCTTACATCATCACTCACCTGTATGGTCGTGCGTTGGCGTGGGCAACAGCTGAGTGGGGTCGTAAGTCTGCCATCTGCTTCTCTCTTCCAGCTTTCACCATCGCTTTGCAGTTGGTTTTCCAGCACAGGTATCCGGGCCGTGAAGGGGCTCGATCCCTCATGAGGCTGAGGCAGGGAAAACGTCGAGTGTCTGATTACGCAATAGACTTCCGCATCCTGGCTGCTAAAAGTGACTGGAATCTCACAGCTCTTCAGGACGTCTTTCTCCAGGGCTTGGCTGAAGAGATTCAGGATCGGCTGGTGTCTGTGAATCTCCCCAACAACCTGGATCAGCTCATCGCTCTCGCCATACGGACCGACCGGTGCCTGCAAGACCTTCCACGGCGCGCCATCCGGCACCCAGCCAGCCGCTCCGCATCTCCCTCTCTCTGCACCTCCTCCAGTAAGGTTGACGCTGATTCTCCGCGTCACAGCACGAAGGAGCCCGTGCAGTTGGGCCGCATTCACCTCTCCTCCGCTGAGAAGCAGCATCGTCGTGACAACAGACTTTGTTTTTACTGTGGCGATTCAGGACACATGACTAGTCACTGCCTAGCCAGGGGTGCCACCTTGCGGCCAAAGTCAGACATATGGGTGAGTCTAAATTCTATTTCTCCATCCACAGCACAAAATGTTATTCCTGTGAGGCTCTCCTCTGAGCATTCCTCTGTTTCCTTGTCAGCCTTCACTGATTCCGGTTCTGACGCAAATTTAATTCAGTCCTTTCTTGCCAGGTCCCTGCATCTGAATTTAGTAGAGCTCTCGCGCCCTCTGGTGGTGCGTGCTGTGGATGGCCGTGAATTGGGACGTGTCACTCACCGCACTCAGTCTGTTTCTTTGATTGTGACAGAGAATCACTCCGAAATGATCAGTTTTCATGTGTTTGACAAGATGACACATCCGCTTATTCTGGGGCACCCCTGGTTACAGCAGCACTGTCCTCATTTTAATTGGGCTGAGGGGAAAATTGTGTCATGGGGCCCAGCTTGTGATAACTCCTGTCTTTCAAGATCAGTTCTCTCTCAGCCTGTTGCTAACCCGGATCTCACTGGGGTTCCTGCTTGCTATCATGATTTAGGTACAGTTTTTAGCAAAAGCAGGGCCAAATCACTACCTCCTCATCGTGTGTATGATTGCGCCATCGAGCTCCTTCCTGGGGCAAGCCCACCCTGGGGAAAACTATTTTCTCTGTCGGCACCTGAACGCCACGCAATGAACGAGTACATACAGGAGTCCTTAGCAGCTGGGCTAATTTGTCACTCCTCGTCACCTGCTGGGGCGGGGTTTTTCTTCATGGAGAAGAAAGATAAATCACTCCGCCAATGCATTGATTACTGGGGGCTTAACGAAGTTACCATTAAGAACCGTTATCCTCTGCCGCTCATCTCATCAGCTTTTGAGTTATTGGAAGGAGCTACGGTGTTTACGAAATTAGATCTCCGGAATGCGTATCATCTTGTTCGGATCAGAGAAGGAGACAAGTGGAAAACGGCGTTCAATACACCCTCGGGGCACTATGAATATTTAGTAATGCCATTTGGTCTCACAAATGCTCCAGCTGTGTTTCAAAACCTGGTAAATGATATGTTGCGGAACTATTTGAATAAGTTTGTATTTATCTGGACGATATTTTGATCTTCTCACCTGATCTAGATTCGCATATTGAACATGTTCGCACCGTACTTCAGATACTGTTAAGCCACAGCCTGTTTGTCAAAGCTGAAAAATGTGAATTTCACCAATCTTCTGTTTCTTTCTTGGGGTTTGTGATTTCAGAAGGTGAAATTAAAATGGATCCTGCCAAGGTGGCTGCGGTACGAGATTGGCCTGTTCCATCTTCTCATAAGGAGGTCCAGAAATTCCTGGGCTTCGCTAATTTCTACCTCAAGTTCATTCGTAATTTCAGTTCCATTGCAGCTCCTCTTCATGACGCCACATCATCCCTCCGGTCATTTTCCTGGACGCCGGAGTGCGAGAACGCTTTCAGGGTCTTAAAGAATCACTTTACTGAGGCCCCCGTGCTGCTCCTCCCTGACCCCGCCCGACAGTTCGTGGTAGAGGTGGACGCTTCAGATTTTGGAGTGGGTGCGGTACTGTCTCAACGATGTTCTGAAGACAACTGGCATCCTTGCGCCTATTTGTCCAAGAAGTTGACACCTGCTGAGCGAAATTACAGCATCGGGGACCGCGAGCTGTTGGCGGTAAAGGTGGCTTTGGAGGAGTGGCGCCACTGGCTGGAGGGGGCACAAACACCTTTTCCGGTTTATACCGATCATAAAAATCTGGAGTATTTGTGATCGGCCAAACGCCTTAACGCTCGTCAAGCTAGGTGGGCAATATTTTTTAGCAGATTCAATTTCGTGTTGTCATACTGGCCTGGGCCAAAAAACGGGAAACCCGATGCCTTGTCTCGTCAGGGGGAACCTGTCAACGCCCCAGCAGATCCTGAACCCATCCTGCCTGCTTCCTGTTTTGTTTCCGCTCTCACATGGGAAATCAATGCGAGAGTACGGTCGGCAGCTGATGGGGTTCCGGTGCCATCCGCCTGTCCTGCTGATAGGCTTTTTGTCCCTGCCACACTCAGGGGGGAAGTAATCAAGTGGGGACACGACAGCCGCTTTGCTTGCCATCCGGGTATAAAAAAGACTCAGTCGGTACTTCAGCAGAGATTTTGGTGGCCGGGAATGGTGAATGATGTAACCGAATATGTTAAAGCTTGTCAAACCTGTGCTATGCATAAGACGCCCAATCACCCTCCTGTGGGATTGTTAGTTGTTGCCTGTTCCTGCTCATCCATGGTCACACATTTCTATAGATTTTGTAACTGGTCTTCCGCCCTCTAGAGGAAACACTGTGATTATGTCCGTAGTTGACAGATGATCCAAAATGGCTCATTTTGTTCCCCTGCCCAAGTTACCTTCAGCCAAGGAAACCGCGGAAGTGATCAATCAATCAATCAACTTTTTTCTTATATAGCGCCAAATCACAACAAACAGTTGCCCCAAGGCGCTCCACATTGCAAGGCAAGGCCATACAATAATTATAAAAACCCCAACGGTCAAAACGACCCCCTATGAGCAAGCACTTGGCCACAGTGGGAAGGAAAAACTCCCTTTTAACAGGAAGAAACCTCCAGCAGAACCAGGCTCAGGGAGGGGCAGTCTTCTGCTGAGACTGGTTGGGGCTGAGGGAAAGAACCAGGAAAAAGAGATCGATCACTAATGATTAAATGCAGAGTGATGCATACGGAGCAAAAAGAGAAAGAAACAGTGCATCGTGGGAACCCCCCCACAGTCTACGTCTAAAGCAACATAACCAAGGGATGGTCCAGGGTCACCCGATCCAGCCCTAACTATAAGCCTTAGCGAAAAGGAAAGTTTTAAGCCTAATCTTAAAAGTAGAGAGGGTATCTGTCTCCCTGATCTGAATTGGGAGCTGGTTCCACAGGAGAGGAGCCTGAAAGCTGAAGGCTCTGCCTCCCATTCTACTCTTACAAACCCTAGGAACTACAAGTAAGCCCGCAGTCTGAGAGCGAAGCGCTCTAATGGGGTAATATGGTACTACGAGGTCCCTAAGATAAGATGGGACCTGATTATTCAAAACCTTATAAGTAAGAAGAAGAATTTTAAATTCTATTCTAGCATTAACAGGAAGCCAATGAAGGGAGGCCAACACGGGTGAGATATGCTCTCTCCTGCTAGTCCCCGTCAGTACTCTAGCTGCAGCATTCTGAACCAACTGAAGGCTTTTTAGGGAACTTTTAGGACAACCTGATAATAATGCATTACAATAGTCCAGCCTAGAGGAAATAAATGCATGAATTAATTTTTCAGCATCACTCTGAGACAAGACCTTTCTGATTTTAGAGATATTGCGTAAATGCAAAAAGGCAGTCCTACATATTTGTTTAATATGCGCTTTGAATGACATATCCTGATCAAAAATAACTCCAAGATTTCTCACAGTATTACTAGAGATCAGGGAAATGCCATCCAGAGTAACGATCTGGTTAGACACCATGCTTCTAAGATTTGTGGGGCCAAGTACAATAACTTCAGTTTTATCTGAGTTTAAAAGCAGGAAATTAGAGGTCATCCATGTCTTTATGTCTGTAAGACAATCCTGCAGTTTAGCTAATTGGTGTGTGTCCTCTGGCTTCATGGATAGATAAAGCTGGGTATCATCTGCGTAACAATGAAAATTTAAGCAATACCGTCTAATAATAGTGCCCAAGGGAAGCATGTATAAAGTGAATAAAATTGGTCCTAGCACAGAACCTTGTGGAACTCCATAATTAACTTTAGTCTGTGAAGAAGATTCCCCATTTACATGAACAAACTGTAATCTATTAGACAAATATGATTCAAACCACTGCAGCGCAATGCCTTTAATACCTATGACATGCTCTAATCTCTGTAATAAAATTTTATGGTCAACAGTATCAAAAGCAGCACTGAGGTCCAACAGAACAAGCACAGAGATAAGTCCACTGTCCGAAGCCATAAGAAGATCATTTGTAACCTTCACTAATGCTGTTTCTGTACTATGATGAATTCTAAAACCTGACTGAAACTCTTCAAATAGACCATTCCTCTGCAGGTGATCAGTTAGCTGTTTTACAACTACCCTCTCAAGAATCTTTGAGAGAAAAGGAAGGTTGGAGATTGGCCTATAATTAGCTAAGATAGCTGGGTCAAGTGATGGCTTTTTAAGTAATGGTTTAATTACTGCCACCTTAAAGGCCTGTGGTACATAACCAACTAACAAAGATAGATTGATCATATTTAAGATTGAAGCATTAAATAATGGTAGGACTTCCTTGAGCAGCCTGGCAGGAATGGAGTCTAATAAGCATGTTGATGGTTTGGATGAAGTAACTAATGAAAATAACTCAGACAGAACAATCGGAGAGAAGGAGTCTAACCAAATACCGGCATCACTGAAAGCAGCCAAAGATAACGATACATCTTTGGGATGGTTATGAGTAATTTTTTCTCTAATAGTCAAAATTTTGTTAGCAAAGAAAGTCATGAAGTCATTACTAGTTAAAGTTAATGGAATACTCAGCTCAATAGAGCTCTGACTCTTTGTCAGCCTGGCTACAGTGCTGAAAAGAAACCTGGGGTTGTTCTTATTTTCTTCAATTAGTGATGAGTAGAAAGATGTCCTAGCTTCACGAAGGGCTTTCTTATAGAGCAACAAACTCTTTTTCCAGGCTAAGTGAAGATCTTCTAAATTAGTGAGACGCCATTTCCTCTCCAACTTACGGGTTATCTGCTTTAAGCTACGAGTTTGTGAGTTATACCACGGAGTCAGACACTTCTGATTTAAAGCTCTCTTTTTCAGAGGAGCTACAGCATCCAAAGTTGTCTTCAATGAGGATGTAAAACTATTAACAAGATACTCTAACTCCCTTACAGAGTTTAGGTAGCTACTCTGCTCTGTGTTGGTATATGACATTAGAGAACATAAAGAAGGAATCATATCCTTAAACCTAGTTACAGCGCTTTCTGAAAGACTTCTAGTGTAATGAAACTTATTCCCCACTGCAGGGTAGTCCATCAGGGTAAATGTAAATGTTATTAAAAAATGATCAGACAAAAGGGAGTTTTCAGGGAATACTGTTAAGTCTTCTATTTCCATACCATAAGTCAGAACAAGATCTAAGATATGATTAAAGTGGTGGGTGGACTCATTTACTTTTTGAGCAAAGCCGATAGAGTCTAATAATAGATTAAATGCAGTGTTGAGGCTGTCATTCTCAGCATCTGTGTGGATGTTAAAATCGCCCACTATAATTATCTTATCTGAGCTAAGCACTAAGTCAGACAAAAGGTCTGAAAATTCACAGAGAAACTCACAGTAACGACAAGGTGGACGATAGATAATAACAAATAAAACTGGTTTTTGGGACTTCCAATTTGGATGGACAAGACTAAGAGACAAGCTTTCAAATGAATTAAAGCTCTGTCTAGGTTTTTGATTAATTAATAAGCTGGAATGGAAGATTGCTGCTAATCCTCCGCCCCGGCCCGTGCTACGAGCATTCTGACAGTTAGTGTGACTCGGGGGTGTTGACTCATTTAAACTAACATATTCATCCTGCTGTAACCAAGTTTCTGTAAGGCAGAATAAATCAATATGTTGATCAATTATTATATCATTTACCAACAGGGACTTAGAAGAAAGAGACCTAATGTTTAATAGACCACATTTAACTGTTTTAGTCTGTGGTGCAATTGAAGGTGCTATATTATTTTTTCTTTTTGAATTTTTATGCTTAAATAGATTTTTGCTAGTTATTGGTGGTCTGGGAGCAGGCACCATCTCTACGGGGATGGGGTAATGAGGGGATGGCAGGGGGAGAGAAGCTGCAGAGAGGTGTATAAGACCACAGCTCTGCCTCCTGGTCCCAACGCTAGACAGTCACAGTTTGGAGGATCCCAAAAATTGGCCAGATTTCTAGAAATGAGAGCTGCTCCCTCTAAAGTGGGATGGATGCCGTCTCTCCTAACAAGACCAGGTTTTCCCCAGAAGCTTTGCCAATTATCAATGAAGCCCACCTCATTTTTTGGACACCACTCAGACAGCCAGCAATTCAAGGAGAACATGCGGCTAAACATATCACTCCCGGTCTGATTGGGGAGGGGCCCAGAGAAAACAACAGAGTCCGACATTGTTTTTGCAAAGTTACACACCGATTCAATGTTAATTTTAGTGACCTCCGATTGGCGTAACCGAGTGTCATTACTGCCGACGTGAATTACAATCTTACCAAATTTACGCTTAGCCTTAGCCAGCAATTTCAAATGTCCTTCGATGTCGCCTGCTCTGGCCCCCGGAAGACAACTGACAATGGTTGCTGGTGTCGCTAACTTCACATTTCTCAAAACAGAGTCGCCAATAACCAGAGTTTGATCCTCGGTGAGTGTATCGTCGAGTGGGGAAAAACGGTTAGAGATGTGAACGGGTTGACGGTGTACACGGGGCTTCTGTTTAGGGCTACGCTTCCTCCTCACACTCACCCAGTCAGCCTGCCTTCCCGACTGCATGGGGTCTGCCAGGGGGGAACTAACGGCGGCTAAGCTACCTTGGTCCGCACCGACTACAGGGGCCTGGCTAGCTGTAGAATTTTCCACGGTGCGGAGCCGAGTCTCCAATTCGCCCAGCCTGGCCTCCAAAGCTACGAATAAGCTGCACTTATTACAAGTACCGTTACTGCTAAAAGAGGCCGAGGAATAACTAAACATTTCACACCCAGAGCAGAAAAGTACGGGAGAGACAGGAGAAGCCGCCATGCTAAAACGGCTAAGAGCTAGTAGCTACGCTAAGCTAGCGGATTCCCAAACAGGGAATCCGACACTAGACAGGCTGTGGAGCAGCACAGGTAACGCACGACAACAGTGCTAAAATAAAATAAAAATCCACTAGACAGGCTGTGGAGCAGCACAGGTAACGCACAACAACAGTGCTAAAAAATAAATAAAATAAAAATAAAAATCCACTGGACAGGCTGTGGAGCAGCACAGGCAACGCACGACAACAGTGCTAAAACAAAATAAAAATCCACTAGACAGGCTGTGGAGCAGCACAGGTAACGCACGACAACAGTGCTAAATAAAAATCCACTGGACAGGCTGTGGAGCAGCACAGGTAACGCACGACAACGGTGCCAAAACAAAACAAAAAACCACTAGACAGGCTGTGGAGCAGCACAGGTAACGCACGACAACAGTGGTAAAAAATAAAATAAAAATCCACTGGACAGGCTGTGGAGCAGCACAGGTAACGCACGACAACAGTGGTAAAAAATAAAATAAAAATCCACTGGACAGGCTGTGGAGCAGCACAGGTAACACACGACAACAGTGGTAAAAAATAAAATAGAAATCCACTGGACAGGCTGTGGAGCAGCACAGGTAACGCACGACAACAGTGCTAAAAAAAAAATAAAATAAAAATAAAAATCCACTGGACAGGCTGTGGAGCAGCACAGGCAACGCACGACAACAGTGCTAAAACAAAATAAAAATCCACTAGACAGGCTGTGGAGCAGCACAGGTAACGCACGACAACAGTGCTAAATAAAAATCCACTGGACAGGCTGTGGAGCAGCACAGGTAACGCACGACAACGGTGCCAAAACAAAACAAAAAACCACTAGACAGGCTGTGGAGCAGCACAGGTAACGCACGACAACAGTGGTAAAAAATAAAATAAAAATCCACTGGACAGGCTGTGGAGCAGCACAGGTAACGCACGACAACAGTGGTAAAAAATAAAATAAAAATCCACTGGACAGGCTGTGGAGCAGCACAGGTAACACACGACAACAGTGGTAAAAAATAAAATAAAAATCCACTGGACAGGCTGTGGAACAGCACAGGTAACGCACGACAACAGTGCTAAAAAAATAAAATAAAAATCCACTAGACAGGCTGTGGAGCAGCACAGGTAACGCACGACAACAGTGGTAAAAAATAAAATAAAAATCCACTGGACAGGCTGTGGAGCAGCACAGGTAACACACGACAACAGTGGTAAAAAATACAATAAAAATCCACTGGACAGGCTGTGGAACAGCACAGGTAACACACGACAACAGTGCCAAAAAAAATAAAATAAAAATCCACTAGACAGGCTGTGGAGCAGCACAGGCAACACACGACAACAGTGCCAAAAAAAATAATAAAATAAAATAAAAATCCACTGGACAGGCTGTGGAGCAGCACAGGTAAAAATCCACTGAACAGGCTGTGGAGCAGCACAGGTAACACACGACAACAGTGCCAAAAAACAAAAAAATCCACCGAACAGGCTGTGGAGCAGCACAGGTAACACATGACAACAGTGCTAAAAAATAAAATAAAAATCCACTGGACAGGCTGTGGAGCAGCACAGGTAACGCACGACAACAGTGCTAAAAAATAAAATAAAAATCCACTGGACAGGCTGTGGAGCAGCACAGGTAACGCACGACAACAGTGCTAAAAATAAAATAAAAATCCACTGGACAGGCTGTGGAGCAGCACAGGTAACACACGACAACAGTGGTAAAAAATAAAATAAAAATCCACTGGACAGGCTGTGGAGCAGCACAGGTAACGCACAACAACAGTGCTAAAATAAAATAAAAATCCACTAGGCAGGCTGTGGAGCAGCACAGGTAACACACGACAACAGTGCTAAAATAAAATAAAAATCCACTGGACAGGCTGTGGAGCAGCACAGGTAACACACGACAACAGTGCTAAAATAAAATAAAAATCCACTAGGCAGGCTGTGGAGCAGCACAGGTAACGCACGACAACAGCGCTAAAATAAAATAAAAATCCACTAGGCAGGCTGTGGAGCAGCACGACAACAGTGCTAAAAAATAAAATAAAAATAAAAACGAAAGCGTTAGCAAGCTAGTTAGCTTGCCAACGCTGATGAAGGTTAGCTGATAAAAGTGCTCCGTCGCGATGCTTCGACCGTTAGAGGTCTTCTTTAGGCGTTGGAGCACGGTGAAAAAGTAAAAAAAAAAGTAAAAAAGTAAAAAGTAAAAAGTCTTGAAAAAGACTGTTAATTCAAAGAACTCAAACAGCTCAGTTCAAACAGCTAACAGATACAGCAGAACACCGCTGTGCTCCGGATGCTTACGAGCATCTTTAGAATCCATGGTTTTCCCCAGGATATTGTGTCGGATCAGGGTCCTCAATTTGTATCACACTTCTGGAGGGAATTTTGCCATCTCCTTGGGGTTTCAGCTAGTTTAACCTCGGGTTACCATCCACAAGCCAATGGTCAAACCGAGCGGGTCAAACAAGATTTGGAAAAGGGGCTCTGAATTTTAGCCTCCCAGCAGCCTGCCACCTGATCCGTCCAACTGCTCTGGGTTGAACTAGTCCATAATCATTTGCCTTCAGCATCTACTGGTTACTCACCCTTTCACGTCGTTTTTGGTCATCAACCCTCTCTATTTCCTCCTCTAGATCTCGACTCTTCGGTTCCTTCTGCACTTCGTCTCATCCTCCGCTGCTGAGGGACCTGGGAGCGGGCCAAGAGGGTTTTAGTTCGCACCTCACAGGACTATAAGTCTGCCACTGACCGTAGAAGGTCCCCTGCTCCTGCCTATGTTCCCGGCAAAAAAGTGTGGCTTTCTACCCGCCATCTGAAATTGAGAGGACTGTCTCGTAAACTGGCTCCCAGGTTCGCCGGTCCATTTCCTGTGTCCAGAATTATTAACCCCGTTTCTGTTCGTCTTCGTCTCCCCAGGTCACTCCGCATTCATCCTTCCTTTCATACCAGTCAGATTAAACCTGCTAGGTCCAGTCCTTTGTGCCCTCCTGCCGTTCCCCCTCTGCCCGCCCGGTTCGTGGATGGTCGCCCGGCGTTCGCGGTGCGGCGGCTCCTGGCCTCTCGCCGCTGTGGCCATGGGGTTCAGTATTTGGTGGATTGGGAGGGTTATGGCCCAGAGGAGCGGTCGTGGATTCCCTCCCACTTTGTTCTGGACCCCGCTCTGATTCGTGAGTTTCACTCCTCTCATCCTGGTTCGCCTGGGCCGTCCGGGGTCGGCCGTGGGGAGGGTGTACTGTCAGGGCTTGAGTTTTGTTCTTTTGTGTTATCAGGTTTTTGGTTTATTTATTCTTTTGTTGGGATTTTTCTGCTTGGGATTGTCTGTCTGTTTCTCTTATTGGTTCTTGGTAATGGGTGTTTCTCTTTCGCTCTCTGCCCACGCCCTGCTTCTGGTGCTTTCCATGTGCACCTGTTCCTGATTTGCTGATTGCCACCTGGGGTTTTATAAGCTCACTGGGTGGTATTGTTCTCCGCCAGTTTGTCGTGCCTTGTGCCTGCATTCCAGCTCTGTACCTGTGGTCTTGTTCCTGCCTCATAGTGTGTACCAGACCTCCTGCCTGTTGTTTTGACCATGCCATTTTGCCTGATGATTTCTGTACTGCTGCTTTTGTTGGACTGCCTGCTCGTGTACCGACCTCTGCATTTTGCCTTAGTAAAGACCACTAACAAACAGAGCTGTCTGCCAGAGCTGTGCATTTGTGTCCTACCATCCCCGTGCATCCCGCCTGTCACTATCTGTCTCAAACACATACACACAGTCACACTCTGTCTAAACACACACACACAGTCACACTATCTGTCTCAAACACATACACAGAGTCACACTCTGTCTCAAACACACACACTATCTGTCTCAAACACAAACACACACAGTCACACTCTGTCTAAACACAAACACACAAGGAATCAATTCAATCAATCAATTTTTTTTTATATAGCGCCAAATCACAACAAACAGTTGCCCCAAGGCGCTTTATATTGTAAGGCAAGGCCATACAATAATTACGTAAAAACCCCAACGGTCAAAACGACCCCCTGTGAGCAAGCACTTGGCTACAGTGGGAAGGAAAAACTCCCTTTTAACAGGAAGAAACCTCCAGCAGAACCAGGCTCAGGGCGGGGCAGTCTTCTGCTGGGACTGGTTGGGGCTGAGGGAGAGAACCAGGAAAAAGACATGCTGTGGAGGGGAGCAGAGATCGATCACTAATGATTAAATGCAGAGTGGTGCATACAGAGCAAAAAGAGAAAGAAACAGTGCATCATGGGAACCCCCCAGCAGTCTACGTCTATAGCAGCATAACTAAGGGATGGTTCAGGGTCACCTGATCCAGCCCTAACTATAAGCTTTAGCAAAAAGGAAAGTTTTAAGCCTAATCTTAAAAGTAGAGAGGGTGTCTGTCTCCCTGATCTGAATTGGGAGCTGGTTCCACAGGAGAGGAGCCTGAAAGCTGAAGGCTCTGCCTCCCATTCTACTCTTACAAACCCTAGGAACTACAAGTAAGCCTGCAGTCTGAGAGCGAAGCACTCTATTGGGGTGATATGGTACTACGAGGTCCCTAAGATAAGATGGGACCTGATTATTCAAAACCTTATAAGTAAGAAGAAGAATTTTAAATTCTATTCTAGAATTAACAGGAAGCCAATGAAGAGAGGCCAATATGGGTGAGATATGCTCTCTCCTTCTAGTCCCCGCTAGTACTCTAGCTGCAGCATTTTGAATTAACTGAAGGCTTTTTAGGGAACTTTTAGGACAACCTGATAATAATGAATTACAATAGTCCAGCCTAGAGGAAATAAATGCATGAATTAGTTTTTCAGCATCACTCTGAGACAAGACCTTTCTAATTTTAGAGATATTGCATAAATGCAAAAAAGCAGTCCTACATATTTGTTTAATATGCGCTTTGAATGACATATCCTGATCAAAAATGACTCCAAGATTTCTCACAGTATTACTAGAGGTCAGGGTAATGCCATCCAGAGTAAAGATCTGGTTAGACACCATGTTTCTAAGATTTGTGGGGCCAAGTACAATAACTTCAGTTTTATCTGAGTTTAAAAGCAGGAAATTAGAGGTCATCCGTGTCTTTATGTCTGTAAGACAATCCTGCAGTTTAGCTAATTGGTGTGTGTCCTCTGGCTTCATGGATAAAGCTGGGTATCATCTGCGTAACAATGAAAATTTAAGCAATACCGTCTAATAATACTGCCTAAGGGAAGCATGTATAAAGTGAATAAAATTGGTCCTAGCACAGAACCTTGTAGAACTCCATAATTAACTTTAGTCTGTGAAGAAGATTCCCCATTTACATGAACAAATTGTAATCTATTAGACAAGTATGATTCAAACCACCGCAGCGCAGTGCCTTTAATACCTATGGCATGCTCTAATCTCTGTAATAAAATTTTACAGTCAACAGTATCAAAAGCAGCACTGAGGTCTAACAGAACAAGCACAGAGAAGAGTCCACTGTCCGAGGCCATAAGAAGATAATTTGTAACCTTCACTAATGCTGTCTGCAGATGATCAGTTAGCTGTTTTACAACTACCCTTTCAAGAATTTTTGAGAGAAAAGGAAGGTTGGAGATTGGCCTATAATTAGCTAAGATAGCTGGGTCAAGTCATGGCTTTTTAAGTAATGGTTTAATTACTGCCACCTTAAAAGCCTGTGGTACATAGCCAACTAACAAAGATAGATTGATCATATTTAAGATTGAAGCATTAAATAATGGTAGGGCTTCCTTGAGCAGCCTGGCAGGAATGGGGTCTAATAAACATGTTGATGGTTTGGAGGAAGTAACTAATGAAAATAACTCAGACAGAACAATCGGAGAGAAAGAGTCTAACCAAATACCGGCATCACTGAAAGCAGCCAAAGATAACGATACGTCTTTGGGATGGTTATGAGTAATTTTTTCTCTAATAGTTAAAATTTTGTTAGCAAAGAAAGTCATGAAGTCATTACTAGTTAAAGTTAAAGGAATACTCAGCTCAATAGAGCTCTGACTCTTTGTCAGCCTGGCTACAGTGCTGAAAAGAAACCTGGGGTTGTTCTTCACACCATATGTCTGAAACACACACACACACACACACACACACACACACACACACACACACACACACACACACACACACACACACACACACACACACACACACACACACACACACACACACACACACTATCTGTCTAAAACACACAGAGTCATGCTCTGTCTAAAAACACACACACACCAGTGCTGTTGTTGGATGAAGCTTTATTTATTTTTACACTTATAAACATGACACTGATTAAATCACATAAATGACATGATATAAATAAAAAAATTGAACTGAAATTGACATAAAACCAGAGTGACCAACCAATGGGTAAACTGTAAGGAGGAGGAGCCAGCTCAAGGAACAGCCAATCAGGACACAGCTTGGCTCCAGAAGATGGACGTGGTCTTTGGTGGACTGGAGGTGCTGCAGGAACTTCAGCCTGGATTTATTGAGCCGCCGCATTAAAGCCAGCGAGCTGCTGAGCACAACAGCAAACATGAGGTGACACATCAGACACAAAATCAGACCAGCCACAGTGGGGAGGCGTGCCAATGTGCTTCTCAATCACAGACACTCTGTGTGTTTGATGTTCTTTTGTTCAGATTATAAATGACACTCTGATTTTACTGATGTTTCTTTGTTCAGATTATAAATGTGACTGTGACTTTATTGATGTTTCTTTGTTCAGATTATAAATGTGACTGTGACTTTATTGATGTTTCTTTGTTCAGATTATAAATGTGACTGTGACTTTACTGATGTTTCTGTGCGAAGATTATATAAATGTGACTTTACTGATTTTTCTTTGTTCAGATTATATAAATGTGACTGTGACTTTACTGATTTTTCTTTGTTCAGATTATATAAATGTGACTTTGACTTTACTGATGTTTCTTTGTTCAGATTATATAAATGTGAATGTGACTTTATTGATGTTTCTTTGTTCAGATTATAAATGTGATTGTGACTTTACTGATGTTTCTGTGCTTAGATTATATAAATGTGACTGACTTTATTGATGTTTCTTTGTTCAGATTATAAATGTGACTGTGACTTTATTGATGTTTCTTTGTTCAGATTATAAATGTGATTGTGACTTTACTGATGTTTCTGTGCGAAGATTATATAAATGTGACTGTGACTTTACTGATTTTTCTTTGTTCAGATTATATAAATGTGACTGTGACTTTACTGATTTTTCTTTGTTCAGATTATATAAATGTGACTGTGACTTTACTGATGTTTCTTTGTTCAGATTATAAATGTGACTGTGACTTTATTGATGTTTCTTTGTTCAGATTATAAATGTGATTGTGACTTTACTGATGTTTCTGTGCGAAGATTATATAAATGTGACTGTGACTTTACTGATTTTTCTTTGTTCAGATTATATAAATGTGACTGTGACTTTACTGATGTTTCTTTGTTCAGATTATATAAATGTGAATGTGACTTTACAGATTTTTTTTGTTCATATTATATAAATGTGACTGTGACTTTACTGATGTTTCTTTGCGAAGATTATAAATGTGACTGTGACTTTACTGATGTTTCTTTGCGAAGATTATAAATGTGACTGTGACTTCACGGATGTTTCTGTGTTCAGATTATAAATGTGACTGTGACTTCACTGATGTTTATGTGCTCATATTATAAATGTGACTGTGACTTTACTGATGTTTCTGTGTTCAGATTATAAATGTGACTGTGACTTTACTGATGTTTCTGTGCGAAGATTATAAATGTGATTGTGACTTTACTGATGTTTCTTTGCGAAGATTATAAATGTGATTGTGACTTTACTGATGTTTCTTTGCGAAGATTATAAATGTGACTGTGACATTACTGATGTTTCTGTGTTCAGATTATAAATGTGATTGGGACATTACTGATGTTTCTGTGTTCAGATTATGAATGTGATTGGGATTTTACTGATGTTTCTTTGTTAAGATTATAAATGTGACTGTGACTTTAATGATGTTTCTTTGTTCAGATTATAAATGTGACTGTGACTTTATGATGTTTCTTTCCTCAGATTATAAATGTGATTGTGACATTACTGATGTTTCAGTGTTCAGATTATAAATGTGACTGTGACATTACTGATGTTTCTTTGTTCAGATTACAAATGTGACTGTGACTTTACTGATGTTTTGTTGTTAATATGATAAATGTGACTGTGACTTTACTGATTTTTTTTCAGATTATAAATGTGACTGTGACATTATTGATGTTTCTGTGTTCAGATTATAAATGTGATTGTGACATTATTGATGTTTCTGTGTTCAGATTATAAATGTGATTGTGACATTACTGATGATTCTGTGTTCAGTGTTGTGAAAGTGTAGTGACACGGACCCACAACAGGGGGCGCAAATGAACGGCCAATAGATGAGCCAAAAAGTAACAATTTAATGTTGTGAATGTGCACAACGAAATACAGACAATCTCAGAATATAATTACAGTCAATCCACAAGGTGACGTGTGGGCAGGCTCGAGGATAGAAGACGTCTGTCCTGAGAAGAGCCGGAACCACACGATTTCCGCCGCCACAGAACCTGGTGAATACTGGAGCCGCCAAGTCCCGAATTCCCAGGTGATCACTGTCCCCGACTGTCGGATCTGGTACTGCTGGCGAGAACAAAGACAGTCAAGTGTGGGTGTGTGTACACCCAGTAACAACAACAGTGGGAATGCCACCTCCACCTCTCACTCAACAACTGCAGAGTACTGTAGATTCCTCAGGGGAAAAGAGTGTCTTCAGCGCTCTCTCAGCTTTCTCCGACGGAGGTACCGGTACTCCTGCAAACACTCACAGTATACAAATATTGCAATCACAAAACGGCTGAGGATATTACCTCCAATGAAGTACGATATCTCGGCGATGAGGTGGAGATGACGTCTGGGTTTTATGGAGTGCGATGATGAAGAATGAGTGACAGCTGTCAGGAGTTAATGAGTGACAGCTGTCACTCCCGGCTGTGTCCGTGGCGGCAGTGCCCTCTCGTGCCTGAAGCCTGCACTTCAGGCAGGACGCCCTTTGGTGGTGGGCCAGCAGTACCTCCTCTTCTGGCGGCCCACACAACAGGACCTCCCCCTCAACGGGCGCCTCCTGGCGCCCGACCAGGCTTGTCCGGGTGTTGACGGTAGAAATCGGCCAGGAGGGCCGGATCCAGGATGAAGCTCCTCTTCACCCAGGAGCGTTCTTCGGGTCCATACCCCTCCCAGTCCACCAAATACTGGAACCCCCGGCCCATTCGACGGACGTCCAGGAGCCGGCGCACTGTCCAAGCCGGCTCCCCGTCAATGATCCGGGCAGGAGGCGGCGCCGGACCAGGAGCACAGAGGGGTGAGGTGTGGTGAGGCTTGATTCTGGACACATGAAAAACCGGGTGGATCCGCAGTGAAGCTGGGAGTCGGAGCTTCACTGCGGCAGGACTGAGGATTTTGAGGATCTTGAAAGGTCCAATGTAACGGTCCTTCAACTTGGGGGAGTCCACTTGGAGGGGGATGTCCTTCGTGGACAGCCACACCTCCTGCCCGGGCTGGTAAGCAGGGGCCGGGGATTGCCGGCGGTCCACATGGGTCTTCGCCCTCGTCCGGGCCATCAACAAGGCAGAACGGGCGGAGCGCCACACCCGACGGCACTTCCGCAGGTGGGCCTGGACCGAGGGCACACCGACCTCTCCCTCCACCATGGGAAACAATGGGGGCTGATACCCTAAACACACCTCAAACGGGGAGAGGCCGGTGGCAGAGGACACCTGGCTGTTATGCGCATACTCGATCCAGGCCAGATGTTCACTCCAGGCCGTCGGGTGTGCGGACGTTACGCAGCGCAGGGCTTGCTCCAATTCCTGATTGGCCCGTTCTGCCTGTCCATTGGTCTGCGGGTGATACCCGGACGAGAGGCTCACAGTGGCCCCCAGTTCCTGGCAGAAGCTCCTCCAGACGTGTGAGGAGAACTGGGGACCACGATCAGAGACGATGTTGGTGGGTATCCCATGCAGACGGACGACGTGGGAGCTTTGGGAGGGCCACGAAGTGGGCCGCCTTGGAGAATCGGTCCACTATCGTGAAGATGGTGGTGTTGCCCTGGGACGGCGGGAGGCCCGTGACGAAATCCAGGCCGATATGGGACCAGGGGCGATGAGGCACAGGAAGTGGCTGGAGAAGCCCTTGGGACCTCTTGTGGTCTGCCTTGCCCCTGGCACAGGTGGTGCAGGCGTGGATGTACTCCCGGACGTCGGCCTCCATAGACGCCCACCAGAAGCGCTGCCGGACAACTGCCACGGTCCTTCGCACCCCTGGATGACAGGAGAGCTTGGAACCGTGACAGAAGTCCAAGACTGCAGCTCTGGCCTCTGGTGGGACGTAAAGACGGTTCTTTGGACAGGTTCCGGGGTCCGGGCTCCGTGCCAGGGCCTCCCGGATGGTCTTCTCCACGTCCCAGATGAGGGTGGCCACGATAGTGGACTCCGGAATGATGGGCACCGGTGGATCCGACAGCACCGTTTTGACTTCGTCTTCGTGTACCCGGGACAAGGCATCCGATCTCTGGTTCTTGGTCCCGGGGCGATAGGTGATCCGGAAGTCAAAACGTCCGAAGAACAGTGACCAGCGGGCTTGCCTGGGGTTCAGCCGCTTGGCGGTCCTGATATACTCCAGGTTCCGATGGTCAGTGAAAACCGTGAATGGCACAGACGCTCCCTCCAACAGGTGTCTCCACTCCTCAAGAGCCTCTTTCACTGCAAGGAGTTCTCGATTGCCGACGTCATAGTTCCGTTCAGCTGGGGTCAACCTGCGAGAAAAGTAGGCACACGGGTGAAGAACCTTATCGGTCTCTCCGCTCTGGGATAGCACGGCTCCTATCCCTGAGTCAGAGGCGTCCACTTCAACCACGAACTGGCGGCTAGGGTCGGGCTGCACCAAAACTGGCGCAGTAGAGAACCGTCGTTTCAACTCCTTGAACGCGGCTTCGCACCGATCCGACCAGGTGAAGGGGACTTTTGGAGAGGTCAGGGCTGTCAGGGGGCTAACTACCTGACTGTAGCCCTTAATGAACCTCCTATAGAAATTAGCGAAGCCGAGGAACTGTTGCAGCTTCCTACGGCTTGTTGGTTGGGGCCAATCTCTCACCGCCGCAACCTTGGCCGGATCAGGGGCGACGGAGTTAGAGGAGATGATAAACCCCAGGAAGGACAAAGACGTGCGGTGAAACTCGCACTTCTCACCCTTCACAAACAGTCGGTTCTCTAATAACCGCTGCAGGACCTGATGTACATGCTGGACATGGGTCTCAGGATCCGGAGAAAAGATGAGAATATCGTCCAGATATACGAAGATGAATCGGTGCAGGAAGTCCCGCAAGACGTCGTTAACCAAGGCTTGGAACGTCGCGGGGGCGTTGGTGAGGCCGAACGGCATGACCAGGTACTCAAAGTGACCTAACGGGGTGTTAAATGCCGTCTTCCATTCGTCTCCCTTCCGGATCCGAACCAGGTGATACGCATTTCTAAGATCCAGCTTAGTAAAGATTTTGGCTCCATGCAGGGGGGTGAACACGGAATCCAACAATGGCAACGGGTATCGGTTGCGAACCGTAATCTCATTCAGCCCCCTGTAATCAATGCATGGACAGAGTCCGCCATCTTTCTTGCCCACAAAAAAGAAACCTGCCCCCATCGGGGAGGTGGAGTTCCGGATCAGCCCGGCAGCTAATGAGTCCCGGATGTAGGTCTCCATTGATTCGCGCTCAGGTCGTGAGAGGTTGTACAGCCTGCTGGATGGGAACTCAGCGCCTGGAACCAAATCAATGGCACAATCGTACGGACGGTGCGGGGGAAGGGTGAGTGCCAGATCCTTGCTGAAGACGTCAGCAAGATCGTGGTACTCAACCGGCACTGCCGTCAGATTTGGAGGGACTTTGACCTCCTCCTTAGCCTGTAAACCGGGAGGAACCGAGGATCCTAAACACACCCGATGGCAGGTTTCGCTCCACTGAACCACCACCCCAGACGGCCAATCAATCCGGGGATTGTGCTTCAACATCCATGGGAAGCCCAAAATCACGCGGGAGGTAGAAGGAGTCACAAAAAACTCAATCTCCTCCCGATGGTTTCCAGACACCACCAGAGTTACTGCTTGTGTCTTGTGTGTGATTAAAGGGAGGAGGGTGCCATCTAGTGCCCGCACCTGCAATGGCGAAGGAAGTGCCACCAGAGGGAGCCCTACCTCCCTTACCCATCTGCTGTCTAGCAGATTCCCTTCTGACCCCGTGTCCACCAGTGCTGGGGCTTGAAGGGTTAAATCCCCGCTCAGGATTGTAACTGGGAGTCGTGTGGCAATCTGTGTGTGTCTCATGTGAATGTTTTGACCCCCCCTTAGCCCAGTCTCTGAGGGCGGTTGTTGTTGTGGCCGTTTGGGGCAGTTTTTTTGTGTGTGCTCCTTTGAGCTGCAGAGAAAACACTCCCCGCGGATCAGCCTCCTCATTTTGGCCCTGTGCGTTTCCCTAACAACGTCAGCAGGGGGAGCTGTTGCCCCACAGAGCACTGCGGCTGTGGAGCGTGGGGAGGGCGGCCCCTTTTCGAACCCGGAAGGGAGAGGGGCGGCGCGTATCCGGTCACGTCCTTCGCCTCGCTCCCGACGGCGTTCCTCCAACCGATTGTCTAACCGTATAACGAGATCGATAAGCCCATCTAAATCCCGCGGTTTCTCCTTAGCTACCAGCTGCTCCTTCAGGACCAACGACAGTCCGTTTATGAAGGCGGCGCGGAGCGCAACGTTATTCCAGCCGGACCTCGCAGCCGCGATGCGGACGTTGACTGCATAAGCGGCTGCGCTCTCGCGTCCCTGTCGCATTGACAGCAGCATTGTTGAAGCGGTCTCTCCTCTGTTAGGGTGATCAAACACTGTTCTGAACTCCCCCACAAACCCAGTGTATGCTGATAACAACCGTGAGTTCTGTTCCCAGAGCGCCGTAGCCCAGGCGCGTGCCTTACCCCGAAGCAGAGCAATCACATAAGCTATTTTACTAGCATCTGACGCGTACATGACGGGACGTTGTGCGAAGACGAGCGAACACTGCATCAGAAAGTCCGCGCACATCTCCACACAACCTCCGTACGGCTCAGGAGGGCTTATGTATGCTTCAGGGGATGGTGGGAGGGGTTGTTGAACCACCACTGGAACGTTCATATCCTGCACAGGGTCGGCAGGAGGAGGAGCTGCAGCAGCGCCCTGAGCGCTCGCCGCCATCTGTGCGGAGAGAGCCTCCACCCTGCGGTTCAGGAGGATGTTTTGCTCGGTCATTTGATCCAACCGAGCCGGTGAGGCGGTGAGAATGTGCTGTAGCTCACCAATCACGCCTCCTGCAGAAGCCTGCGCTCCCTGCTCTCCCATTGGTCGTTCAACAGCCGGGTGACGCCCCTCGGAGTCCATGACGCTGGCCGAGATATCCTGTTGTGAAAGTGTAGTGACACGGACCCACAACAGGGGGCGCAAATGAACGGCCAATAGATGAGCCAAAAAGTAACAATTTAATGTTGTGAATGTGCACAACGAAATACAGACAATCTCAGAATATAATTACAGTCAATCCACAAGGTGACGTGTGGGCAGGCTCGAGGATAGAAGACGTCTGTCCTGAGAAGAGCCAGAACCACACGATTTCCGCCGCCACAGAACCTGGTGACTACTGGAGCCGCCAAGTCCCGAATTCCCAGGTGATCACCGTCCCTGACTGTCGGATCTGGTACTGCTGGCGAGAACAGAGACAGTCAAGTGTGGGTGTGTGTACACCCAGTAACAACAACGGTGGGAATGCCACCTCCACCTCTCACTCAACAACTGCAGAGTACTGTAGCGTCCTCAGGGGAAAAGAGTGCCTTCAGCGCTCTCTCAGCTTTCTCCGACGGAGGTACCGGTACTCCTGCAAACACTCACAGTATACAAATATTGCAATCACAAAACGGCTGAGGATATTACCTCCAATGAAGTACGATATCTCGGCGATGAGGTGGAGATGACGTCTGGGTTTTATGGAGTGCGATGATGAAGAATGAGTGACAGCTGTCAGGAGTTAATGAGTGACAGCTGTCACTCCCGGCTGTGTCCGTGGCGGCAGCGCCCTCTCGTGCCTGAAGCCCGCACTTCAGGCAGGACGCCCTTTGGTGGTGGGCCAGCAGTACCTCCTCTTCTGGCGGCCCACACAACATCCAGATTATAAATGTGACTGTGACTTTACTGATGTTTCTTTGTTCATATTATAAATGTGACTGTGACTTTACTGGTGCTTCTTTGTTCATATTATAAATGTGACTGAATTTATGATGTTTCTTTCCTCAGATTATAAATGTGATTGCAACTTTCTGATGTTTCTTTGTTCAAATTATAAATGTGACTGTGACTTTACTGATGTTTTGTTGTTAATATTATAAATGTGACTGTGACTTTACTGATGTTTTTCTAGCCATATTAAAAATGTGAGTGTGACTTTACTGATTTTTTTTTTCAGATTATAAATTTGATTGTGACTTGACTGATGTTTCTGTGTTCCGATTATAAATGTGATTGTGACATTACTGATGTTTCTGTGTTCAGATTATAAACGTGATTGTGACATTACTGATGTTTCTATGTTCAGATTATAAACGTGATTGTGACTTTACTGATGTTTCTGTGTTCAGATTATAAACGTGATTGTGACTTTACTGATGTTTCTGTGTTCAGATTATAAACGTGATTGTGACTTTACTGATGTTTCTCTGTTACGATTATAAATGTGATTGTGACATTACTGATGTTTCTGTGTTCCGATTATAAATGTGATTGTGACATTACTGATGTTTCTGTGTTCAGATTATAAACGTGATTGTGACATTACTGATGTTTCTGTGTTCAGATTATAAACGTGATTGTGACTTTACTGATGTTTCTCTGTTACGATTATAAATGTGATGGCAACTTTACTGATGTTTCTTTGTTCAGATTACAAATGTGATGGCAACTTTACTGACGTTTCTTTGTTCAGATTATAAATGTGATGACAACTTTACTGATGTTTCTTTGTTCAGATTATAAATGTGATGACAACTTTACTGATGTTTCTTTGTTCAGGTTATAAATGTGACTGTGACTTTAGTTATGTTTTTCTAGCCATATTAAAAATGTGACTGTGACTTTCCTGATGTTTCTTTGGTAAGATTATAAATGTGACTGAATTTATGATGTTTCTTTCCTCAGATTATAAATGTGATTGAAACTTTCTGATGTTTCTTTGTTCAAATTATAAATGTGACTGTGACTTTACTGATGTTTTGTTGTTAATATTATGTGACTGTGACTTTACTGATGTTTTTCTAGCCATATTAAAAATGTGAGTGTGACTTTACTGATTTTTTTCAGATTATAAATTTGATTGTGACTTTACTGATGTTTCTGTGTTCCGATTATAAATGTGATTGTGACTTTACTGATGTTTCTCTGTTACGATTATAAATGTAACTGTGACTTTACTGATGTTTCTTTGTTCAGATTATAAATGTGATGGCAACTTGACTGACGTTTCTTTGTTCAGATTATAAATGTGATTGTGACTTTACTGATGTTTCTTTGTTCAGATTAGAAATGTGACTGTGACTTTATTGGTGCTTCTTTATTCATATTATAAATTTGATTGTGAATTTCTGATGTTTCTTTCCTCAGATTATAAATGTGATTGCAACTTTCTGATGTTTCTTTGTTCAGATTATAAATTTGATTGTGACTACTGATTTTTTTTTCTTCAGATTAGAAATTTAATTGTGACTTTAGTGATGTTTCTTTGTTCAGATTGTGAATGAGACTGCGACTTTACTGATGTTTCTTTGCTCAGATTATCAATCAATCAATCAATTTTTTTATATAGCGCCAAATCACAACAAACAGATGCCCCAAGGCGCCTCATATTGCAAGGCAAGGCCATACAATAATTATGCAAAACCCCAACGGTCAAAACGACCCCCTGTGAGCAAGCACTTGGCTACAGTGGGAAGGAAAAACTCCCTTTTAACAGGAAGAAACCTCCAGCAGAACCAGGCTCAGGGAGGGGCAGTCTTCTGCTGGGACTGGTTGGGGCTGAGGGAGAGAACCAGGAAAAAGACATGCTGTGGAGGGGAGCAGAGATCGATCACTAATGATTAAATGCAGAGTGGTGCATACAGAGCAAAAAGAGAAAGAAACAGTGCATCATGGGAACCCCCCAGCAGTCTACGTCTATAGCAGCATAACTAAGGGATGGTTCAGGGTCACCTGATCCAGCCCTAACTATAAGCTTTAGCAAAAAGGAAAGTTTTAAGCCTAATCTTAAAAGTAGAGAGGGTGTCTGTCTCCCTGATCTGAATTGGGAGCTGGTTCCACAGGAGAGGAGCCTGAAAGCTGAAGGCTCTGCCTCCCATTCTACTCTTACAAACCCTAGGAACTACAAGTAAGCCTGCAGTCTGATATTGGGGTGATATGGTACTACGAGGTCCCTAAAATAAGATGGGACCTGATTATTCAAAACCTTATAAGTAAGAAGAAGAATTTTAAATTCTATTCTAGAATTAACAGGAAGCCAATGAAGAGAGGCCAATATGGGTGAGATATGCTCTCTCCTTATATAGATTATAAATGTGATGGTAACTTTACTGACGTTTCTTTGTTCAGATTATATATCCATATATATATACGAGGTCTATTAGAAAAGTATCCGACCTTATTATTTTTTCAAAAACCATATGGATTTGAATCACGTGTGATTACATCAGACATGCTTGAACCCTCGTGGGCATGCAAGAGTTTTTTCACGCCTGTCGGTTACGTCATTCGCCTGTGGGCAGTCTTTGAGTAAGGAGTCGTCCACCCGCTCGTCGATTTTTTTCATTGTTTAGGAATGGCTCAGAGACTGTTGCTTTGTTTGATAAAAAATTTTTCAAAACTGTAAGGCACAACTGAGTGGACACCATTCAATAAATTCAGCTGGTTTTCGGTAAACATTTTAACGGCTGATGAGAGATTTTGGTCTGGTAGTGTCGCTTTAAGGACGGTCCACGGCGCCTGACGGCGATCTGCGCTTCGAGGCGGCAGCGTCTCGCCGTTTCAAGTTGAAAACTTCCACATTTCAGGCTCTGTTGACGCAGTAAGTCGTCAGAGAACAGAGAACTTTCAGAAGAAGTCGGCATGAGGAGTTTATTCGGACATTCCATTGTTAACGGTCATTTTGTAATGAAACAACGTGCGGGCAGAGTCGCATGTCGGGCCGGACCCGACCGCGGGGGGTCGCGGCAGGAAAAACACCTCCGTTGGAAACCTTAACGGACAAGTTGCAACATGCCCAAGCTGTTAAACAATTTCTCAGTTACTCACTTGTTGAAAGCCAGCCGCCTGAATTCTACAAATGGTTTTCAACACGGAGGTGTTTTTCATGTCGCGGCGCACACAGATTTGCCGAGTCGTCACGGAAACGACTCGGCGAATTTGCGCGCACGTCTTTCATTAAAAAAATGTCCTTAAACAGTGGAATGTCCGCATAAATTCCTCATGCCGGCCTCTTCTGAATCTTCTCTGTTCTCTCACGATGTCCTGGGTGAATTAAGCCTTAAATTGGGATGTTTTAAGCTCGAAACAGGCCGACGACAGCGCCTGGAAGCGCTGCAGGACGTCCCGCTCCGTGGGAAGTCCTTACACCGACAGAAACACCCCATAATCTCTCATCAGCCGTTAAACTTTTCACAGAAAAACAGCTTAATTTCTCGAATAGTGTCCACTCGGATATTCCTCACAGGTCCAGAAAAAATTTTGATAAAGCAACGCGCGCCGTCTCGAGCAGCGTGTGAAACAAAGGAATTCAGCCGAGAGGGCGGGACCACATCTCACTCAAGGCCTGCCCACAGGGAAATGACGTCACCGACACGCGTGAAAAAACTCACGCATGCGCACGAGGGTTCAAGCATGATTGGTGTAATCGCATGTCATTCAAATCCATATAGTTAAAAAAAATAATAAAAGGGTCGGTTTATTATCTAAGAGACCTCGTATATATATCTCCATATATAATATATATGGAATTGTGACTTTCCTAATATTTCTATGTTCAGATTATAAATGAGACTGTGATTTTCCTAATATTTCTATATTCAGATTATAAATGGGATTGTGATTTTCCTAATATTTCTATATTCAGATTATAAATGGGATTGTGACTTTCTTAATATTTCTATATTCAAATTATAAATGGGATTGTGACTTTACTGAGGTTCCTGTCTAATAACAGCTGCTTCAGAGAATATCATGATGAACAATGCACTCACATCAAAGCCTTGTTTTTCTGAATTAAAGTCATTTCTTCAAAACTGAAGCCCCATTTTAAGGAAGTCAGGTAGAGCTCTTACCTCACCTGTGTTCTCAGATGCACAGAGGAGCTCTGCTGACTTCTGCTCTGACTCTGTCAGTGGTGAAACCTGCAGGATTTGAACAGTGAGATCAACACCAGCAGACTGCACAGCCTTGTCAATCTGTTTCCTGGAGTCCAGTTCCAGGCATTCCACTTTCATGTGGTTCTCTGTCATCTAGAATATTTAAAATTTGTAAATTTCTATATTTATTTGAGAATTAGTCACATCGCATGGTGGTGTTTTAACTTCATAATCCAGTCCAACTGTTTTTTTAGTGAGGCAGACAAACAAATAAAATACCCTCTGCCAGTGCAAACCACTGAAATAAGGCAAAGACTAGATCTCTCTGGACTGTTAGGAGGATCCCTGGGTACGTGTTTCAAATGAGCGGCTACTTAGAGAGACTCTGTGGAGTGTGCATGGTAAAAAAATCATGAATTCCATTATGTCCCTGTGGTCTTCTTTACTGATCCAGCACATGGGTGCCACAGTGCCAAGAACCCCAGCAACCACACCAGACCAACAGGATGTCCACACATCACCTGAAAACTGGAACCCACAGAATGTCTGTAGCAGGGTTCTAGCCATGGTGGGCAGTACAGGTGTAACAGTTTTTCTTTCCCCCCCGAGGGAAGAAGTTGGCCTAGGATAGAGTGATGCTTTGTTTTAATTAAACAGTCGGATTCCCCTGGTCCGCACCAGTTCTAAGTCAGCTGCTTGGCGCCAGCCGAGGCCCCCCGGCGGGCTGCCTCAGCTGGCGGCAAGAATGCTCTCTCCCTTCTCACAGACAGATCCATGGGTTTGTGGTTGTGTGCAGTTGCAAAGTGTCTGTTGGAGCTGCAGAATGAGGCAGTATTCATGTGGACCACAGAACTAGAGAACGTGGCCACCACACTGTGTTTGAAAGCTCTGGAAGGATCGAACTATGGTGTATGTTTACCCCCCAGCCTGGATATCTTTCCCCCCACCCAAATATCTTTCCAAATCGAACTTTATCCAGGGGAGGAAGAATACTGTTACACCGGGATGCCCTACCGGTACTGCAAATTTCCACCCGGCTTTCAGGTTCAAACTGGCTGTGCCACCCAGCTCAGACTTCCTGAAAAATGAAGTGAAATCTTGCTGAAAATGTAACAATTTGATCGTATTTCAGTCTTACAGAGTCATAGTTTTGCCATTGCTGTGAACGGCAGCAGCTGAAAACAGTGTCTCTGCTCCTCTCTGAAGAAGAAGAAAAAAAAAAAAACGCCATGAAAATTCTTCATTAAATAATATCTGAAGATACATTCAGAAATTTACAGTTTATTTTGCAGTTGAAAGGCTTTGTGTTTCCAAAAAGATCTGAGTTTGTGGGAGGGGGAGGCAGAGAAACACAGAGAGAGCCAGCAAGAGAGAGAGAGAGAGAGAGAGAGAGAGAGAGAGAGAGAGAGAGAGAGAGAGAGAGAGAGAGTGTGGAGGAGGAGGGGTGGAGAGGAGGAGGGGCACAGTGTCAGTGAAAGAAGAAAGTGAAACTGATTCACAAAGTCTTTCATTAAAAGAGCAGGTTTGACAAATCAGTCAAGGTTAAGCTCTTTTTCAAAGAAGGCAATTAGGTGTTATATTGTTTAAAAAGAAAAAGTAATGCAATCCCACTCAAACATGTTGGAAAAAAACAAAACAAACAAAACTGTCTGGATAATCAACTTCAATCAATCAACTTTTTTCTTGTATAGCGCCAAATCACAACAAACAGTTGCCCCAAGGCGCTCCACATTGCAAGGCAAGGCCATACAATAATTATGAAACACAGTCTACGTCTAAAGCAACATAACCAAGGGATGGTCCAGGGTCACCCGATCCAGCCCTAACTATAAGCCTTAGCGAAAAGGAAAGTTTTAAGCCTAATCTTAAAAGTAGAGAGGGTATCTGTCTCCCTGATCTGAATTGGGAGCTGGTTCCACAGGAGAGGAGCCTGAAAGCTGAAGGCTCTGCCTCCCATTCTACTCTTACAAACCCTAGGAACTACAAGTAAGCCCGCAGTCTGAGAGCGAAGCGCTCTAATGGGGTAATATGGTACTATGAGGTCCCTAAGATAAGATGGGACCTGATTATTCAAAACCTTATAAGTAAGAAGAAGAATTTTAAATTCTATTCTAGCATTAACAGGAAGCCAATGAAGGGAGGCCAACACGGGTGAGATATGCTCTCTCCTGCTAGTCCCCGTCAGTACTCTAGCTGCAGCATTCTGAACCAACTGAAGGCTTTTTAGGGAACTTTTAGGACAACCTGATAATAATGAATTACAATAGTCCAGCCTAGAGGAAATAAATGCATGAATTAGTTTTTCAGCATCACTCTGAGACAAGACCTTTCTGATTTTAGAGATATTGCGTAAATGCAAAAAGGCAGTCCTACATATTTGTTTAATATGCGCTTTGAATGACATATCCTGATCAAAAATAACTCCAAGATTTCTCACAGTATTACTAGAGATCAGGGAAATGCCATCCAGAGTAACGATCTGGTTAGACACCATGCTTCTAAGATTTGTGGGGCCAAGTACAATAACTTCAGTTTTATCTGAGTTTAAAAGCAGGAAATTAGAGGTCATCCATGTCTTTATGTCTGTAAGACAATCCTGCAGTTTAGCTAATTGGTGCGTATCCTCTGGCTTCATGGATAGATAAAGCTGGGTATCATCTGCGTAACAATGAAAATTTAAGCAATACCGTCTAATAATACTGCCCAAGGGAAGCATGTATAAAGTGAATAAAATTGGTCCTAGCACAGAACCTTGTGGAACTCCATAATTAACTTTAGTCTGTGAAGAAGATTCCCCATTTACATGAACAAACTGTAATCTATTAGACAAATATGATTCAAACCACCGCAGCGCAATGCCTTTAATACCTATGACATGCTCTAATCTCTGTAATAAAATTTTATGGTCAACAGTATCAAAAGCAGCACTGAGGTCCAACAGAACAAGCACAGAGATAAGTCCACTGTCCGAAGCCATAAGAAGATCATTTGTAACCTTCACTAATGCTGTTTCTGTACTATGATGAATTCTAAAACCTGACTGAAACTCTTCAAATAGACCATTCCTCTGCAGGTGATCAGTTAGCTGTTTTTACAACTACCCTCTCAAGAATCTTTGAGAGAAAAGGAAGGTTGGAGATTGGCCTATAATTAGCTAAGATAGCTGGGTCAAGTGATGGCTTTTAAAGTAATGGTTTAATTACTGCCACCTTAAAGGCCTGTGGTACATAACCAACTAACAAAGATAGATTGATCATATTTAAGATTGAAGCATTAAATAATGGTAGGACTTCCTTGAGCAGCCTGGCAGGAATGGGGTCTAATAAGCATGTTGATGGTTTGGATGAAGTAACTAATGAAAATAACTCAGACAGAACAATCGGAGAGAAAGAGTCTAACCAAATACCGGCATCACTGAAAGCAGCCAAAGATAACGATACATCTTTGGGATGGTTATGAGTAATTTTTTTCTCTAATAGTCAAAATTTTGTTAGCAAAGAAAGTCATGAAGTCATTACTAGTTAAAGTTAATGGAATACTCAGCTCAATAGAGCTCTGACTCTTTGTCAGCCTGGCTACAGTGCTGAAAAGAAACCTGGGGTTGTTCTTATTTTCTTCAATTAGTGATGAGTAGAAAGATGTCCTAGCTTCACGAAGGGCTTTCTTATAGAGCAACAAACTCTTTTTCCAGGCTAAGTGAAGATCTTCTAAATTAGTGAGACGCCATTTCCTCTCCAACTTACGGGTTATCTGCTTTAAGCTACGAGTTTGTGAGTTATACCACGGAGTCAGACACTTCTGATTTAAAGCTCTCTTTTTCAGAGGAGCTACAGCATCCAAAGTTGTCTTCAATGAGGATGTAAAACTATTGACAAGATACTCTAACTCCCTTACAGAGTTTAGGTAGCTACTCTGCTCTGTGTTGGTATATGACATTAGAGAACATAAAGAAGGAATCATATCCTTAAACCTAGTTACAGCGCTTTCTGAAAGACTTCTAGTGTAATGAAACTTATTCCCCACTGCAGGGTAGTCCATCAGGGTAAATGTAAATGTTATTAAAAAATGATCAGACAAAAGGGAGTTTTCAGGGAATACTGTTAAGTCTTCTATTTCCATACCATAAGTCAGAACAAGATCTAAAATATGATTAAAGTGGTGGGTGGACTCATTTACTTTTTGAGCAAAGCCGATAGAGTCTAATAATAGATTAAATGCAGTGTTGAGGCTGTCATTCTCAGCATCTGTGTGGATGTTAAAATCACCCACTATAATTATCTTATCTGAGCTAAGCACTAAGTCAGACAAAAGGTCTGAAAATTCACAGAGAAACTCACAGTAACGACCAGGTGGACGATAGATAATAACAAATAAAACTGTTTTTTGGGACTTCCAATTTGGATGGACAAGACTAAGATACAAGCTTTCAAATGAATTAAAGCTCTGTCTAGGTTTTTGATTAATTAATAAGCTGGAATGGAAGATTGCTGCTAATCCTCCGCCACGGCCCGTGCTACGAGCATTCTGACAGTTAGTGTGACTCGGGGGTGTTGACTCATTTAAACTAACATATTCATCCTGCTGTAACCAAGTTTCTGTTAGGCAGAATAAATCAATACGTTGATCAATTATTATATCATTTACCAACAGGGACTTAGAAGAAAGAGACCTAATGTTTAATAGACCACATTTAACTGTTTTAGTCTGTGGTGCAATTGAAGGTGCTATATTATTTTTTCTTTTTGAATTTTTATGCTTAAATAGATTTTTGCTAGTTATTGGTGGTCTGGGAGCAGGCACCGTCTCTACGGGGATGGGGTAATAGGGGGATGGCAGGGGGAGAGAAGCTGCAGAGAGGTGTATAAGACCACAGCTCTGCCTCCTGGTCCCAACGCTAGACAGTCACAGTTTGGAGGATCCCAAAAAATTGGCCAGATTTCTAGAAATGAGAGCTGCTCCCTCTAAAGTGGGATGGATGCCGTCTCTCCTAACAAGACCAGGTTTTCCCCAGAAGCTTTGCCAATTATCAATGAAGCCCACCTCATTTTTTGGACACCACTCAGACAGCCAGCAATTCAAGGAGAATAACAGAATAACAGAAAAACTGTCTGCTTCACTGGATTAAAAGCGACTGTGCATCATTTTTGAAGAAGCGTAAATGTTATGTCCATTATTAATGTGTTTTTAACATTTTCAATGTTAATTTATTAACTTAAGACGTTGACAGAAACATGCAAAAAAGAACTTACAAATATTACAACATAAATATAATTTTTTGTTTATTATTCTTGCTTTCAATGCTTCTAAAACCACCCACAATTAGTTAAAATAAGGCTTGCCAAGAATGCTTTAGTAGAATAAAACCCTATAGCTTGAAATATGAGCCGCGATTACATAATTTACCAGGCACTAAAATGGTTCGAGCCAGAACCCTGGTCTGTAGGGTAGTGGTCTTGGTATTGTGATTTCAAATTATTCATTTTTGCCTTAGAGATAGCCTGCCTAAAACCTTTGTATCTAAACTCTGTATTAAATGGCTTTATGTAGCCTTGCAGCTGTACTGATAAAACACACCGGCTCTGCCTAGCCATCCTCCCTTTTTCCTCCACAACTGAGAATGAGATAACGTTCATTCTTCAGTAAGATTCTTCATGGCAAAACCTGAAAACAGCTTTAATTGCTGACAAATGTCTTCATGTGTATGCGTCTGCTTGCTGCGCAACCCCGCCCTGGCTGGGTGTACAAAAGAGCACTTTCAGAACTGCTTTTCACACACACTTATTCAAAATCCTGCTGTATTTTGCATGTGTTTTCCAGGCCTCGAATTAAAAGAAAAAGTAAAAGCCTGTTATTGTGACAATCTATCAATTATTTGACTTTATTTAAACAAACAGCCTCAGACAGTTTGATCCTTTTTGCCTAAACTATATGACCTGACCCAAAATAAGACAGTCCACAGAGTGGGAGTTACCTCTGAAGCAGCAGTCTGTTGGACCTGTTGGATGAGCTGGACAACATTGGTGAGGTTTGCTTTGATGGATTCCATTGACGCTTGATGTGCAGCTGCTATCTCCTTGAACTCAGAGCACAGCAACTTGTGCTTGGCTTTGATGGCTATCAGGTCATCCAACATCTCCACCAGGTTCTCCTGTAAACACACTGGTAGCCATTAGCAAGGATGTACACAGCTACACACTGACCAACTCTCAGCTCTTTTTATAGTAGTAACCTAACTATCAGTGACAAAGATGGCTGGAACTGAGATTATTGAAAATATTGGGAATGAACAACCCCAATCAGACAGTACAGAGTTGCGCCTGTTGGTGGTGATGTGACTTAATCCAAAAAGCACAGAGAGCAGTATGATACCCCTCTCATTCTTACAATTCATATGATCACCCTTTATTGACTGGGACGACAAGTCCTTTCTTCCAATTTGTAGAGATGAGACTTGTCTCCCAGACTGAAACAAAAATTGTTTGCAATGTTAGGAGAACAGTATCGCCACCCTCCTTGAGGAGCTCTGCAGATCCCTGGAGCTTTCCAACAGCTCCAGACTGTTTACAGTCTTTGTGATCTGAACAACATCTGGTGGTTCAGAATTGACTGGACAATCAGCTACAAGAACCCTGGCACTGGCAATGTCTTATATCCCAGCAGGAGGATCAGCCTTGTACAACCCCAATTCCAATGAAGTTGGGACGTTGTGTAAAATGTAAATAAAAACAGAATACAATGATTTGCAAATCCTCTTCAACCTATATTCAATTGAATACACCACCAAGACAAGATATTTAATGTTAAACTGATAAACTTTATTGTTTTTGTGCAAATATTTGCTCATTTTGAAATGGATGCCTGCAACATGTTTCAAAAAAGCTGGGACAGTGGTATGTTTACCACTGTGTTACATCACCTTTCCTTCTAACAACACTCAATAAGCGTTTGGGAACTGAGGACACTCATTGTTGAAGCTTTGTAGGTGGAATTCTTCCCCATTCTTGCTTGATGTACGACTTCAGTTGTTCAACAGTCCGGGGTCTCCGTTGTCGTATTTTCTGCTTCATAATGCGCCACACATTTTCAATGGGCGACAGATCTGGACTGCAGGCAGGCCAGTCGAGTACCTGCACTCTTTTACTACAAAGCCACGCTGTTGTAACACGTGCAGAATGTGGCTTGGCATTGTCTTGCTGAAATAAGCAGGGATGTCCCTGAAAAAGATGTTGCTTGAATGGCAGCATGTGTTGCTCCAAAACCTGCATGTACTTTTCGGAATTGATGGTGCCATCACAGATATGTTCATGCCCATGACACTAACACACCCCCATACCATCACAGATGCTGGCTTTTGAACTTTGTGCTGTTAACAATCTGGATGGTCTTTTTCCATGGACACGACATCCATGATTTCCAAAAACAATTAGAAATGTGGTATTTCTGGATGTTGTTGGAGTATGGCTTTTGCTTTTCATGGTAGAGTTTTAACTTGCACTTATAGATGTAGCGATGAACTCTGTTAACTGACAATGGTTTTCTGAAGTGTTCCTGAGCCCACGTGGTAAGATCCTTTACACAATGATGTTGGTTTTTAATGCAGTGCCGCCTGAGGGATCGAAGGTCATGGGCATTCAATGTTGGTTTTCGGCCTTGTCGCTTACGTGTAGAAAGTTCTCCAGATTCTCTGAATCTTCTGATTTATATTATGGACTGTAGATGATAGAATCCCTAAATTCCTTGCAACTGAATGTTGAGAAACATTGTTCTTAAACTGTTGGACTATTTTTTTCATTCAGTTGTTCAAAAAGTGGTGTTCCTCACCCCATCTTTGCTTGTGAATGGCTGAATCTTTTGGGGATGCTCCTTTTGTACCCAATCATGACACTCAGCTGTTTCCAAACAGGTGTTATTTGAGCATTCATCAACATTCCCAGTCTTTTGTTGCCCCATCCCAACTTTTTTGAAATGTGTTGCAGGCATCCATTTCAAAGTGAGCAAATATTTGCACAAAAACAATAAAGTTTATCAGTTTGAACATTAAATATCTTGTCTTTGTGAAGTATTCAATTGAATATAGGTTGAAGAGAATTTGAAAATCATTGTATTCTGTTTTTATTTACACTTTACACAACGTCCCAACTTCATTGGAATTGGGGTTGTACAACTGTTCAAAGTAGCTGGCCCAACCTAACAGTCCAGCAGAGGCATCTGTGAGGCACTGCCATCATTGAGTCCATCATCCGCTTTTCCATCACCATCTGGTACGCTGCTATTATTGTTAAGGACAGGAGCAGACTGCAGCATATCATCCCTCTCACCCAGGACACAAACTTTTTGTCACCTTCCCCTCTGACAGATGGCCTATGTCCATCAGGACCAAAATCTCAAGATACAAAAACAGCTTTGTTGCATCCGCGGCTGGACTAATAAATAATGCCAGAGACCCCCATTTACCCTACCTCCCCCCACCCCCACTTCCTCAAAGTACAGGATGGTCATCCCTGCACTGAAATGTACTCTACATCTGCACACCAATCACACGCTTTTGCACAGCCCCATTCCACTAGGTTATATTGATTTATTTTACAGTGAACACAGGTTTGCCTATTTGACTCTGGTGGCCAAGTGGTTAATGCGCTTGGTTTCAGTGCAGAAGGTTCCGGGTTCAAATCCCACCCCTGCCACATTTCTCCATGTAATGTGGAGTTGCGTCAGGAAGGGCATCCGGGGAAAACCTGTGCCAATTCAACATGCAGATCCACCTTGGATTTGCTGTGGCGACCCCGAGTGCAAACAAGGGAGCAGCCGAAGGGACTTACTTTTTACTTCTTACAGAAGTGTTTTTTCCTTTTCTTTTTTATTGCAGTTCATGCACCAACAACAGCAGATCAAATTCCTTGTGAGAACTTACATGGCAATAAATTCGATTCTGATTCTGAGACGTCTCTTCAACACTGGACTGAGGTCTGGGACAGTACATAAGAAGTGCCAAACTGGGGTGGTGGTCCCCATATTTAAAAAAGGGGACCAGAGAGTGTGTGCCAATTACAGGGGCATAACACTACTCAGCCGCCCTGATAAAGTCTACTCCAGGATGCTGGAAAGGAGGGTTCAGTCGATAGTCGAACCTCAGATTGAAGACGAACAATGCTGGTTCCCTTCTGGCCGTAGAACAACTGACCAGCTCTTCACTCTCACAAGGATCCTGGAAGGGGCCAGGGAGTATGCCAAGCCTGTCTACAACCCAAATTTGCAACCCCAACACGTTTCAAAAAGCTGGGACAGTGGTATGTTTACCACTGTGTTACATCACCTTTCCTTCTAATGATACTCAATAACATTTGGGAACTGAGGACACTAATTGTGAGGGTCATGATTGGATATATAAGTAGCATCCCCAAACGTCTCAGCCATTCACAAGCAAAGATGGGTTGAGGATGACCACACTTCACCACTGTGAACAAATGCGTGAAAACTTGGCTAAGACCAAGCTTTACTGAATTATAAATAACTTTTTAATGATATGAGATAGAAACTTACTTTTTTTTTTGCTGAAAAGTTAACTCCGCGGACGTTCGAGCCAGCCATTGGCCATCTTTGTACTCCTCATAGAAGCTGTGTGATAACGTGCGCAATGTGAGTGTCCAATCGGAATTGGTTCACGTCACATGGCTTTCCAAAATCCAAATCGTAGGGCAGATTTATCTCACATGAAAAGCCAAAGATCATTTTCAGGAGTGATATGTTACTAGTTGGCCCATTTGAATAGCCCCCTGGGTGCTCCAATGAGTACATACTACTGGTCTCCATGCGCCCTGCGCCATTACGCACAGCGATCAGTGAAGCAGACGGAAAGCCTCTGATGACAATCTCACATGTTCAAACAAAAGAGTGTGTAACTATCAGGATTGCTCCACGAGTTTGCATGTGAATGTTACTGGATAACTCTGTTGCTTTCTCTGTGTAAAGCACTGTTTACCATATCAATGGACAACAAAACCCATAGACCATTTTGTATAAATTGTTCAAAATATGCATTTGTGTTTATTGTTTGAACCTTTTTGTTGTACAGTCTTTCAAACAAGACCTCAAATTACCTTTATAAAGTGTCAAAACAGTTGTTTATTATAGTTTGCTGTGTGTTTTGAATAAATGTATGTGGAAAATTATTTTTTGCTTTATTTTTTCCTTGCCTATTTCTGATTGTAAATCTTTATTACACTTATAAAACACTACTATGGCATATATATTCTGAAAGCACAGGTTGTCCTGAAAAAAAAGAGAAATAAAACTTGATTGTGGGATGCAGGGAGAGCTGTTAACAGCAATAATAAAACATTAATGCCAGGCGAGTGAAAGAATTTTGGGATTCCATCATCTACAGTCCATAATATAATCCAAAGATTCAGAGAATCTGGAGAGCTTTCTACTTGTAAGCGGCAAGGCCGAAAACCAACAATAAATGCCTGTGACCTTTGATCCCTCAGGAGGCACTACATTAAAAACTGACATCACTGCGTAAAGGATCTTACCACGTGGGCTCAGGAACACTTCAGAAAACCATTGTCAGTTAACACAGTTCGATTGACCAGTAGATCGAGAGCTTCACCTTTCTGCTCAGCTCCCTTTTCATTACAACAGTATGGCAGAGCGAATGCAATGTTATGTAAAATGTAAATAAAAATAGAATACAATAATTTTCAAATCCTCTTCAACCTCTATTCAATTGAATACACCACAAAGACAAGATATTTAATGTTCAAACTGATAAACTTGATTGTTTTTGTACAAATTTGCTAATTTTGAAATGGGTTGATGTTGAGGTGCTAAAACTGTGTTTGAATCACAGAATATATAGAACAGAATCTGTTGGGAAGGTGTCGTAGCACGGACCCACAACAGGGGGCGCAAATGAACGGACAATGAGTAAGCCAAAAGGTAACAATTTAATGTTGTGATAATACACAACTAAATTTACAGAAATTTGCACAGTCAATTAACACCAGGTGACGTGTGGGCAGGCTCGAAGATAGAAGACCCCCGACGAGAGAGAAGCCGCGTCCCACACGGCTTCCACCACCAACGGTCTGAAGAACACCGGAGCCGCCAATTCCCGAGTCCCCAGGTGGCCTCTGTCTTCGGCTGTCGACCCTGGTACTGCTGGCAGAAAGCAGAGATAAGATGTATGAGTGTAATCCACAGTCCATACACAGTTAGGAGGGAGCACCTCCACCTCCAATCACACACTCGTGCAGCTCCTGGTTTAACCACTTATCTGGGTTGGGGTGTGAGGCGAAGCCGTCGCTGTCACAACAAACGCCAATTCCTCAGACAAGGCAACACTCCAGGAAAACGGCTGCAAACAGAAGTTCAGGTTATACACACAAAGTGTCAGTCAGCAGAGAAATTACCCTTTCAATAGTAGTCGATTTCTCGGCGAGGAGGTGGAGTTGCAGTCCGGCTTTTATGATGGTGATGATGACGATGAACGAGTGACAGCTGGTGCAGGGGATGAATGACAGCTGTCACTTCTTCTGGGTCTGGCGCCCTCTCGTGCTTGGAGCCCGCACTCCAAGCAGGGCGCCCTCTGGTGGTGGTGGGCCAGCAGTACCTCCTCTTCAGCGGCCCACATAACAGAATCATTCTCATTGTCACTCTGTTGACTTTTTAGGGCTCATCTTAAAACATTTATTTTCTGTTACTTATAACTATTATTGTTTTAACTCATTGTAGCTCCATTTGTTGGTTTGTATTTGGGGATTAATTTGCTTTTATTGATGTTTAAATGTTGAAATTTGATCTTTTTATTGTATTGTGGAAATTTTATTACAAACACCACTCTGAAATATTTTGCCTGAAAGTGCTTCAAAACAGAATAATAATTATTTGTATTGCACCCTGCTGTGATAGCTGGACACAGCCCTGGATGAATTCAGCCCTGGTTCTGGTTAATGATCCAAATGTTACTTCAATCACTCAGTATTTCAAGAACCTGTGAGTGTTGTAAAGGCCCACTGACACAACCATGGCTTTGCTTCACGCAATAGCACGATCTGTGTCATGCTGTGTCGTGCTGGAGAGTAAACTTGTCTTTAACAGGTGCAGACAGGACGTGAGAGAGGCACCGGTGCGTGCTATTGCACACAGAGAATTTTGAAATGTTCAAAAAATCTTTCAGGCACAAATGTCATGCTATGTGACGCGATCTAATTGCTAACACGATGTGCAGCTTGTCAAGTGGAGTAAACAAGAAGTGAACAGAGCGAGTGGTGACATCAGTGAATGGCATCAGAGCACAGCTCGTCTTAACAATTATAACAAGAAGTTAAATCTGTTATAAATATACTTTAACAGCTGCACACAAGAAGGAAAGAACACACAACTGTTTTATCAAGCCACGATAATGTAAACATGACATATAATTACCGAACGCTCCGGCTGCAGCCTCCTCTGTGATTCAGGAAATGATTAGAGCCGTTTTCAACAACCAATTTGCAGAAAAAAACCTATTCATCCGCCACAAAATAATTATTTTATACACGCAGTGTATAAAATAATTATTTTATACACGCAGTGTCCAGCGCAGAGCAGGTGGCAGCCGGTAGAACAAAGAACAGCGTCTAGCTGGGAACACAGCGGGTGGGCTCGTCATGACACAGTTCATGCTACTGTGTGAGTCTCAGGCATGCTCATGTCAGTATACCCTTAAGCCCCTTTCACACTGGGGCTGCTCCCAGTCGCTTCCTGTGGCATCAGGACGATGCAGGAATTTCTGCATCAGGTGCGCGCAGCAGGGGGCAGAGAGGAGGTGAGAACGCAGCCTGCATGTTCTCTGCACAGAGAAGTTAGAGTGCACAGTTTGGCTGCAGACAGACTGTGCACTCTGACTTCTCTTCTACTTGTTGTTGCGTTGAGTTGCAGGGCTGCGCTCTGAGTTCTGTTATAGTTTATCTTTCCTCCCTTGACCGCGAGATGTGCGCGCGCGTGAGATGTCTGGAGTTCTACTTGATGTTGACATGTCCTGGACTTATGTCCTTTTTTAACTGCGATAACAGAGTCTGAGGAGAGAAAGGAACTAACTGCCTGCAGACAATTTTTTTTCTTTTCTTCCTCCTATGACCGTGAGATGTGCATGCGAACCGTCAAGCACATGTGGAGATGTCTGGAGTTTTACTTGATGTTGACATGTCCTGTCTCAGGACTTATGTCCTTTTTTAACTGCGATAAGAGAGTCTGAGGAGAGAAAGGAACTAACTGCCTGCAGACAATTTTTTTTCTTTTCTTTCCTCCTATGACCGTGAGATGAGCACACGAACCGTCAAGCACATGTGGAGATGTCTGGAGTTCGACATGTCCTTTTTTGTCCTTTTTTTTAACTGTGATGTGAGAGTTTGAGCAGAGAACAAGGAACTAATGCCTGCAGCCAGACTTTTTTTTTCTTTTAATTGTTCACATGTGCACGCGTGAACGAACGTCCGTGAGTGGAGAGATGTCTGGACTTTTTACTGGATATTTCTAACAATCAGTCTGCATTTTTTTCTGTGGTCTTTTTTTTTTCCAGAGTGTAGTTTTTACTGCATCAAGTACACAGTATAAAAACAATCCTGCGTGATTTATACTGCAGGAACAATGGAACACAGCAGGAATCACAAATTGGCTTCCGAGTCATGCCGGGTAACGCTTCTTTGCCCTGAGTTATGCCTCTTTGCCCCCGACTTGCGCTGGAACCACTTCCTTTCTGCGTTGAGCACAGGACGCCAAAAAAATTAAACAGGTTTAATTTTTCGGCGCCCGACTTACTTCCTCCTTTGCGCCCCTCGTGCTGTTGTGGTGCCGAGCTGCATCGTCTCGGCACTGAGTTGCTTCCACGCGGCGCCGTCATAATGACACACAGCGCAAGTGGGAGCAACCGGGAGCACCCCCGGTGTGAAAGGGGCTTTAAGCCCTGGTCCCACCAAATAATGAAGGCTGAATAAGGAGCCACGCAGCATGTTTTCTTTGCTACAAGAGGGTTTCTTCAACTATCATGGGAGTTTCGTGGCTCTGAGTGGCTCTTAGACACATTATCTTCAGTTAACGAGGATCCTCTCTGAGCGTGGTACTAATTTCAAGATTTTGAAAATTCAGCAACAACAGCGTGGCGCAGTTTGTGTACGAGTTACTATGATGACTTAGAGGCATGTGCGTGGTGTTTAAGAGTCTGCTAAAAGCCCATTATCCATGCACCTGGCAGCTACGCAGGACCCGAGAGGCTGTTTTTGGAGTGGCTGCCCTCTTGCGCACACAATTCCACCTGCTCTGTGCTCCGGAGCTGTATATCAAAATAATTATTTTGTAGCGGATTATAATCATTTTCTGCCAAACCTTGGATGCTGAAAACACCTCTAATCACTTCTGGAATCACAGAGGACTGTTTCATCTGGACACTTTTTTTTTCTCCTCTCTTTCCTGCTCCATGTGGAATGTATTTTGAACAGCTTAAGCTAACTATTTTTAATGTTTTTATAGCTTGATAAAACAGTTCCTTGCTGTAAAAGTATGTCTATGGTGTGTGTGCGCACTGAGGCAGTGACTCCTCACGCTCCAAAGGAGCATTTAGGCAGAACGCCACCTCACAAAAGAGTGATTTTTCAGTCAATAATGGATAAACACAAAGTTAAAATCTGGATGACTGTGTGAAAGTGGCTGTGTGTTTAAAGCTGCGGAAGAAATAACTCCTGTGAATCAGCGCAGAGCTGTGCAGCAACACAGAAGGAGAGCGTGTAAAAGACCGATTCTGTAGACATACAAAGGTAAAAATTGTATCACGGTGACTTGTAAGCTGTGGAAGAAATAAAAATTTTTTTTTTTTTTTGAAAGTGATCCACAAGAGTTGTGGCAGCAGGTGTATATAATTCATGGGTTAAAGCAATAAATTTTCATCTGACTGAATTTTTTTCCTGGCAAAAATCAATGCCAGCAATCCCCTAAAATGTGGGGTAGTGGGGGCACACACTGTTTTTTACTCAATAAATACAGTATACAAATCTATTCTAAATAGCCTCTAAGGAGAGCGAGACAAAGCATAAAAATAATGCAAAACCTGAACATAAAGGTACATAAAAGGGTGGTGGTGGGTGGGGGTGTAGTCTTGATTCTGGGGGTTCTGGGGGTGCTCCCCCAGAACATTTTTAAAAGAGCAAGTCAAATTTTGTGTATTCTGGTGAATTTTAATTGGTATGAAGCCATCTGAAACAAATAAAGTCACTTCAAACTGTGAAGTAAAACACTACATTGATTATGAGGGGGTAGGGGGGCTCTTCAAAAGAGCAAGTCAAATTTTGCATGCGCAATGAGAAACTTGAAACTGGCTTATTCACATTTAATCGGTAAAATGCTGTGACTCATAAAACAAACAGTGTACCGCAAGTTAAACTTTGTAAAAGCCATTTAAAGATATCAATCATGACTCACCTTTTTGTGGATTAAAGTCACTAACCAGGACTCCTGGTGCAATCAAGAAACGAGGCTCGTCCGCTGTGTCCCACCGGGGTTTTTATTCGTTCCTCATTAACGTGGCTTTTCTGAGGGGCAGTCAACTAACTCTCAGACCCGGACTGGATCATTAATATCTGCCACTTCATCAGTTCATCAACTGAAGTTAAACGTGACTTATGTGAAACGTGACTCATTCCTTCAATTGCGTGCGGTGTTACTGGTGTCATGTGAGCTCACCAACAAAATGACGTTACGGCCCCTCGTGTAAAAAAGGAGAGAAAAAAATATCCTTCATGTGTGGTTTTTGTGGAACTTCACTGATTAAGTGTTTTTCTTCCAAGTGACTCGTTCTCTGTCACCGTCTGTTAGCAGCTGGGCGTCGGTCCTCCGGGCCGCAGGTCCGACTGATAAAAAACTCTCTCTCTCCCTCTACACTGGATAGGAAGGAGAAGGACCGTGGTTCATGGCAAACAGTAAACAGAGCGGAGAGGAGTGAAAATTCACACGGTCCCTTCCTCTGCGGTGCGGCGCCATCCACACTGACATTGCTGCTACTTTGATTAGTGCAGAAAACACGCATGACACAACGTGCGCGCGTATGTATGGTTAAATTTTCCAAATGACGGAAATCCGTCATGGTGACGGGGGAACTTTAACCCATGATATAAAAGCGGCCACCTCATTGTGTATGCAGAACAGCACCAAAGAGCGATTTTGCAGAAATAAACGGACAAACACAAAGTTAAAAGTGGGATCACCGTGTGTGTGTGTTTAAAGCCAGGGAAAAATAAAGCCAGCGAGCCGCGAAACCAGCGAGGAGCACAGAGGCAGCTGTCCAGGAACCACTGGTTTGGTTCTAGCTGGTCTGGTGCATTACAGGTGGACAACAACCTGGTGCACAGCGCACAACCGCGACTGTACTGGAGCGTCTATTTTTGGACTGCGTTTAAAAAATGTGACATCTTTAAATGCTGCTGTGAATCTGTGAATTGAAAACCCACACTTTAAAGGGACCAGGTGTGGGAGGCTGGAGGTTTGGACCAAACCCATGCCTAAACGTGCGCCAATGTCGCGTTATCATGGTGCTATCACGGCACTACGTGGCTTAGCATGGCTGATGTGAGCCATTCGAGGCCGTAATGACAGGTCGGTCGTGGCTCACTCGAGGCTGCTACGTGGCACATGCGGGGTGCAGAGAGGCACAGAGAGGCACCTTCATAGAGGATACGAGATAGATGAAAACGTGGGTCATTCTTTGAGTAATCACTGACACACCCATATGTGGCTCATTATTCATGGCTTATTATTCGGTGGGACCCAGGCTTAAGAAAGCATCTCTGTTAATGAGCTGAGAAAACGACTTCACACCTGTGACATCTGACACAGAAACTCGCCACCCATGTGTCTGAACAAAACATGCAGAAGTGTGCAGCAGCTGTTGGCAGCAAGAATGGCATTGATATGATAGGGCACGCATGCGCGCGGTGTGAAGACTGCCGGTTTAAATCGCCTGTCGTCCAGATGAGGTCATCACACAGGACGACCCTGCAGTCTGACCTCTTGTGCCAGTTATTGTGAATATGGTGATTATTCATGATGTTGTTTTGGCGCCGGCGTGCAGCGTGTGATGTGTGTGCTGGCAGCAACAGCTCTGCGTGTGAAGGACATCAGAGAGAAAAGTCTCAGCCAAGCACCTCCTTTTCTGTCTCTCTTTGTTTGATTGTGTGATTGCATGCAGCAGTGGAGCGGCACACGGAGCGGGACAACGCAGCTGCTCCACCTCCTGCTCACTGTGGATGAAACAAGGAGCCCCACCCTCCTGCACTTCGGCTGGAAGGAGCACGACCTGTGTGAAAAGAAGCTTTGTGAAGAAAGCAGCAGAGAGCTCGGTGCGTCTGCTTGTGAGGTGACGGTCAAAGTACTCAGCGCTCCAGGGGAGGCGCTCAACACGAAAACTGCAGCACTCAGTGTTTTTGTAAACGTGTGAGAAGCCATGAAGAATCACCTCAGTGTGACCTCCGCTTTCAGTGCAAACGGTGAGGAAGTCCAGCTTCAGCCGCTTCTCAATGTAATCCAGGTCTGCCTCTGACTTCTGAAACTGACACAAAACACAGTTTTAGACTTTGCATATGTCCAACACGCCTGTCTCTATTCTACGCTGCTGACAAAGGTCAAAAACACAACCAGTCAGTCACAAAGCATCAGTTACTCTGGACTTTAAGGTGTGCATGAGCTGAGTTGCGGTGATAGTCGGTGGCATTCATGGCCTCACAGTGGCAGTCTGAACATTCCAGGTCTGTCCAAGGGTTTCCGAATGATCCTGTCCTGAGAAAGTCAAACATACGTAGTGTGTCCACAAAAGAGTGAGCCGGTTTCAATGACGGTGTCCGTGTGGGAACAAGTGTCAGTAAAAAAAAAAAAAAAAAAAAAAAACGAGGTCTGTCAATAAAGTATAGGTCCTTTTTATTTTTTTCAAAAACTATATGGATTTCATTCATATGTTTTTATGTCAGAGATGCTTGAACCCTTGTGCGCATGCGTAAGTTTTTCCACGCCTGTCAGTGACGTCACTCGCCTGTGAGCACGCCTTGTGGGAGGTGTGGTCCAGCCCCCTCATTGGAATTCCTTTGTCTGAGAAGTTGCTGAGAGACTGGCGCTTTGTTTGATCAAAATTTTTTCAAAACCTGTGAGGCACATCGAAGTGGACACGGTTCAAAAAATTCAGCTGGTTTTCGGTTAAAATTTTAACGGCTGATGAGAGATTTTGAGGTGATACTGTCGCTTTAAGGAGCAGGCGACATTGAAGGAAATTTGAAACTGCTGGCTAAGGCTAAGCGTAAATTTGGTAAGATTGTAATTCACGTCGGCAGTAATGACACCCGGTTACGCCAATCGGAGGTCACTAAAATTAACACTGAATCGGTGTGTAACTTTGCAAAAACAATGTCGGACTCTGTAGTTTTCTCTGGGCCCCTCCCCAATCGGACCGGGAGTGACATGTTTAGCCGCATGTTCTCCTTGAATTGCTGGCTGTCTGAGTGGTGTCCAAAAAATGAGGTGGGCTTCATAGATAATTGGCAAAGCTTCTGGGGAAAACCTGGTCTTGTTAGGAGAGACGGCATCCATCCCACTTTGGATGGAGCAGCTCTCATTTCTAGAAATCGGCCAATTTTCTTAAATCCTCCAAACCGTGACTATCCAGGGTTGGGACCAGGAAGCAGAGTTGTAGTCTTACACACCTCTCTGCAGCTTCTCTCCCCCTGCCATCCCCTCATTACCCCATCCCCGTAGAGACGGTGCCTGCTCCCAGACCACCAATAACCAGCAAAAATCTATTTAAGCATAAAAATTCAAAAAGAAAAAAATAATATATTACCTTCAACTGCACCACAGACTAAAACAGTTAAATGTGGTCTATTAAACATTAGGTCTCTCTCTTCTAAGTCCCTGTTAGTAAATGATATAATAATTGATCAACATATTGATTTATTCTGCCTTACAGTAACCTGGTTACAGCAGGATGAATATGTTAGTTTAAATGAGTCAACACCCCCGAGTCACACTGCCAGAATGCTCGTAGCACGGGCCGAGGCAGAGGATTAGCAGCAATCTTCCATTTCAGCTTATTAATTAATCAAAAACCCAGACAGAGCTTTAATTCATTTGAAAGCTTGACTCTTAGTCTTGTCCATCCAAATTGGAAGTCCCAAAAACCAGTTTTATTTGTTGTTATCTATCGTCCTCCTGGTCGTTACTGTGAGTTTCTCTGTGAATTTTCAGACCTTTTGTCTGACTTAGTGCTTAGCTCAGATAAGATAATTATAGTGGGCGAATTTAACATCCACACAGATGCTGAGAATGACAGCCTCAACACTGCATTTAATCTATTATTAGACTCTATTGGCTTTGCTCAAAATGTAAATGAGTCCACCCACCACTTTAATCATATCTTAGATCTTGTTCAGTATTCCCTGAAAACTCCCTTCTGTCTGATCATTTCTTAATAACATTTACATTTACTCTGATGGACTACCCAGCAGTGGGGAATAAGTTTCATTACACTAGAAGTCTTTCAGAAAGCGCTGTAACTAGGTTTAAGGATATGATTCCTTCTTTATGTTCTCTAATGCCATATACCAACACAGTGCAGAGTAGCTACCTAAACTCTGTAAGTGAGATAGAGTATCTCGTCAGTAGTTTTACATCCTCATTGAAGACAACTTTGGATGCTGTAGCTCCTCTGAAAAAGAGAGCTTTAAATCAGAAGTACCTGACTCCATGGTATAACTCACAAACTCGCAGCTTAAAGCAGATAACCCGTAAGTTGGAGAGGAAATGGCGTCTCACTAATTTAGAAGATCTTCACTTAGCCTGGAAAAAGAGTCTGTTGCTCTATAAAAAAGCCCTCCGTAAAGCTAGGACATCTTACTACTCATCACTAATTGAAGAAAATAAGAACAACCCCAGGTTTCTTTTCAGCACTGCGGCCAGGCTGACAAAGAGTCAGAGCTCTATTGAGCCGAGTATTCCTTTAACTTTAACTAGTAATGACGTCATGACTTTTTTTTGCTAATAAAATTTTAACTATTAGAGAAAAAATTACTCATAACCATCCCAAAGACATATCGTTATCTTTGGCTGCTTTCAGTGATACCGGTATTTGGTTAGACTCTTTCTCTCAGATTGTTCTGTCTGAGTTATTTTCATTAGTTACTTCATCCAAACCATCAACATGTCTATTAGACCCCATTCCTACCAGGCTGCTCAAGGAAGCCCTACCATTATTTAATGCTTCGATCTTAAATATGATCAATCTATCTTTATTAGTTGGCTATGTACCACAGGCTTTTAAGGTGGCAGTAATTAAACCATTACTTAAAAAGCCATCACTTGACCCAGCTATCTTAGCTAATTATAGGCCAATCTCCAACCTTCCTTTTCTCTCAAAAATTCTTGAAAGGGTAGTTGTAAAACAGCTAACTGATCATCTGCAGAGGAATGGTCTATTTGAAGAGTTTCAGTCAGGTTTTAGAATTCATCATAGTACAGAAACAGCATTAGTGAAGGTTACAAATGATCTTCTTATGGCCTCAGACAGTGGACTCATCTCTGTGCTTGTTCTGTTAGACCTCAGTGCTGCTTTTGATACTGCTGACCATAACATTTTATTACAGAGATTAGAGCATGCCATAGGTATTAAAGGCACTGCGCTGCGGTGGTTTGAATCATATTTATCTAATAGATTACAATTTGTTCATGTAAATGGGGAATCTTCTTCACAGACTAAAGTTAATTATGGAGTTCCACAAGGTTCTGTGCTAGGACCAATTTTATTCACTTTATACATGCTTCCCTTAGGCAGTATTATTAGACGGCATTGCTTAAATTTTCATTGTTACGCAGATGATACCCAGCTTTATCTATCCATGAAGCCAGAGGACACACACCAATTAGCTAAACTGCAGGATTGTCTTACAGACATAAAGACATGGATGACCTCTACTTTCCTGCTTTTAAACTCAGATAAAACTGAAGTTATTGTACTTGGCCCCACAAATCTTAGAAACATGGTGTCTAACCAGATCCTTACTCTGGATGGCATTAACCTGACCTCTAGTAATACTGTGAGAAATCTTGGAGTCATTTTTGATCAGGATATGTCATTCAAAGCGCATATTAAACAAATATGTAGGACTGCTTTTTTGCATTTACGCAATATCTCTAAAATTAGAAAGGTCTTGTCTCAGAGTGATGCTGAAAAACTAATTCATGCATTTATTTCCTCTAGGCTGGACTATTGTAATTCATTAGTATCAGGTTGTATCATCTTGGTATGGCACACCTGTGAGGTGGGATGGATTATCTCAGCAAAGGACAAGTGCTCACTATCACAGATTTCGACTGGTTTGTGAACAATATTTGAGGGAAATGGTGATATTGTGTATGTGGAAAAAGTTTTAGATCTTTGAGTTCATCTCATACAAAATGGGAGCAAAACCAAAAGTGTTGCGTTTATATTTTTGTTGAGTATATATGTGTGTCCCAAAAAACAAACTTCAACTTTTTCAAGGTGATTCTTCATTTTTTTGGTTCCTTTAGGGGTAAAAATAAATGGTGAAATTTCATGAGATTTGTAAAATATTAACCCCCTGCTGCCCAACGTCTGTGTTTTGCGATGTTCTAGTGACATTTTGAGTTCTGGACTGGATACATTAGTCCATTAACCCTCTGGGGTCTGAGGGCATTTTTTGGACAGTTCACTCGCCTGGCATAAATGATTTATCATTGTTGTTAACAGCTCTCCCTGCATCCCACAATCAAGTTTATGTCTCTTTATTTTTCAGGACAACCCGTGCTTTCAGAATATATACGTTTATGTTGTGTTTTATAAGTGTAATAAAGGTTTACAATCAAAAATAGGCAAGGAAAAAATAAAGCGAAAAATAATTTTCCACACACATTTATTCAAAACACACAGTAAACTCTAATAAACTGTTGTGTGGGCCGCCAGAAGAGGAGGTACTGCTGGCCCACCACCAAAGGGCGCCCTGCCTGAAGTGCGGGCTTCAGGCACGAGAGGGCGCTGCCGCCACGGACACAGCCGGGAGTGACAGCTGTCACTCATTAACTCCTGACAGCTGTCACTCATTCTTCATCATCGCACTCCATAAAACCCAGACGTCATCTCCACCTCATCGCCGAAATATCGTACTTCATTGGAGGTAAAACTCTCAGCCGTTGCTTTTGTCTTTTCTGACAAGTGTTTGTTACACAGTGTTTGCAGTCAGTTCCGTGAGTGCTCGCAGCCGGAGGCTGAGTGTGAGAGACGTGGAGAGCTGACGTCTTCGCTCCCTACGCTATTCTGTGATAAGTACTCTCAACTGCTGCACGTACCTGTTTTCTGAGTGAGAGGTGGAGGTGGCATTCCCACCGTTGTTGTTACTGGGTGTGCACACACCTACACTTGACTGTCTTTGTTCTCGCCAGCAGTACCAGATCCAACAGTCGGGGACGGTGATCACCTGGGAATTCGGGACTTGGCGGCTCCAGTATTCACCAGGTTCGGTGGCAGCGGAAATCGTGTGGTTCCGGCTCTTCTCAGGACAGACGTCTTCTATCCTCGAGCCTGCCCACACGTCACCTTTGTGGATTGACTGTAATCCTATTCTGACATTGTCTGTATGTTCGTTGTGCTCCTTCACAACATTAAATTGTTAATTTTTGGCTCATCTATTGACTGTTCATTTGCGCCCCCTGTTGTGGGTCCGTGTCACTACACTTTCACAACATAAACAACTGTTTTGACACTTTATAAAGGTAATTTGAGGTCTTGTGTGAAAGACTGTTCAACAAAAAGGTTCAAATAAACACAAATGCACATTTTGAACAATATATACAAAATGGTCTATGCGTTTTGTTGTCCATTGATATGGTAAACAGTGGTTTACGCAGAGAAAGCAACAGAGTTATCCAGTAACATTCACATGCAAACTAGTGGAGCAATCCTGATAGATACACACTCTTTGTTTGAGCACACGAGATTGTCATCAGAGGCTCTCCATCTGCTCCATCTGCTTCACTGATCGCTGTGCATAATGGCGCAGGGCGCACTGAGTATGTACTAATAGTATGTACTCATTGGAGCACCCAGGGGGCTATTCAAATGGGCCAACTAGTAACACATCACTTCCTGAAAACGATCTATGGCTTTTCACATGAGGAAAATCTGCCCTACGATTGGGTTTTGGAAAACCACCTGAAGGAAAACCAAATCTGATTGGACACTCACATTGCCCACGTCATCACACAACTTCTATGAGGAGTACAAAGATGACTGATGGCTGGCTCGAAAGTCCGCAGAGTTAACTTGTCAGCAAAAAAAGTAAGTTTCTGTCTCATATCATTCAAAAGTTATTTATAACTTAGTAAAGCTTGGTCTTAGCCATCGTATATGACAGCGTCGGCCCCAGAGGGTTAATGGCAGATTTTGTTCCATCTGCCTCCGGTTGCATTTTTTAGGCATTTCAGCGTCAACATGGATTTCCTTATCAAGGACCCTCAGAGTGGCAGGATGACCCATCATTCCAGTCCTCACAGCAGGTCCTGGATAACGTTGCTGCTGTCAGTGATTTTGCTGAGTGAGGAGCTGCACTTATCCAGGATTACAATCAGATCCTAAACAAGGATGAACAGCAGCGCCACCTGCTGCAAGCTGTTGAATGGCATCAATGTCAGTTCCCGGAGGTGAAAAAAATTAGAACCAAATGCCCCATGATTTATTATTTTCACCAAATAGGTGCACAGTGACATGTAATACTTTTTTATCTCTCCTGTGTGGTGAGTTAAAGGAGAAAGGATTGTTGTTTCAATTTGTGAACAGGTACATTACTATTGCTGGTTTCTGCTAATATGCTCAACCATTGCAATTTCCACCCCGTGTGCAGCAGTGGTGAGAATAGTTGTACTGAAATAAAATTTTGCACAAAACATTTTCTCAGCAAGATGAACAATTTTGTCAGGAAGCACCTAAAGGAAGTCACTTTTTTGGGGGGGGGATACTGTAGAGGACCACCTGTATACATAAATATCATGGCAGACATTCAATACCGAATGGACATAATTCACCATACAGAGTGTGTTTCCTGTTTGATATGTGGCAACACACCAAGATGTATGAAGCGCATACCAAAGTGTTGCCGCCAGTGGTTAGAGTGTGTCCCGTTCTCCAGGTGTTAACACGCCGAGGTGTGCACATTGCCGTTTCCTGTGTCAGCCCCTGTGTGGATAATTGCCCATGTGTATTCCTACTGTGCATATGACAACCTGTCTTTACCCCCGTGGCATTTTTCCTGTCAGAACTCCTGTGAGGTTAATGGGCAGGGCCAAGCTGTTGTAAAAGGTCTGTGAATTATGTGAAAAAGAGAGAAAGAAAGTGGCATGCCAATGCGTCGTCAAAATGGGAATTTGTTGCCCCTTCTTTCAGCTATCGCAATTTTCTTTATACACATGTGTGTGCACGATTAAAAATTTTAATCCCAATTAACTGCATTGTTATACGCAAAATCCAAAAATGTATAGCACAATTTTATGTTCTGCCATATGAACAAAAGTGCTATAATGTTTGTTCTGCAAACACTTAGCAACAGCATTTTGTTTATGCAGTTGCAGTTAAATAAAAATAAATGATGGTTACCCAGTGATGTCCAGTTGTCCCCAGTGAGAGCATCAGTGGGTGCACGCTGTAAAGTTGTGGCTTTTTCAGTCCTCCCCTTTATGGTGCGTCGTGAGGGAATCTCATCTGCAGCAATCCATTTCGCTGTCGCATTTGTGAGCCTCTCTTGCCTTTGTTTATCTATAGGTCTCCCACACGCTGCATCAACGTAGCCTGCCGAAGCCTCTTGCTGCAGTTTGTTTTGTTGAATGATTTGCTGGCATTAGCTGTGTGTGTGTGTGTTGCATTTAGGTGATATTTAAGACTCAAAGCACTCCACTGATAAGAAAACGCAGCTTTGCAGTGACTGCAAATAACTTTGGTTCTGTCGACTATGCCGTCTGGAAGCACTTTAAAATGAAAATGTCCATGCAGAGACTCGTCACACCAGGTACTGTGAGCGCGGCAGCAATCAACGACAGACTTGCAAAAATAAGTCTGTGAGCAACAGACTCTTACAATAAAACTCACCCGGCCCGAATATGTGTGTGTGTGTGTGTGTGTGTGTGTGTGTGTGTGTGTGTGTGTGTGTGTGTGTGTGTGTGTGTGTGTGTGTGTGTGTGTGTGTGTGTGTGTGTGTGTGTGTGTGTGTGTGTGTGTGTGTGTGTGTATAAAGAAGTTTAGAAAGAACCTAGAAAACAGCCTGGACTTTTGCAGTTTTCAAATGCTTTGACAATACCATTGCACTACTAGTGGTGATACAGTTGTGCAATGAAGTCAGAGCACCTGCCAACAGCATGAGGCTCAAACCCAGTCCTCCCGCTCTGCCACATAAGCAGCTTGCATGTCATATATACTCTGTATCAGTGAGAAGTGGTTAACCTCTGCAAAGTACATGGATTCAACAAATATGATGTAATTTCTTAAACAACAAACACAAAAAACTCAAGCCATCAGACCAGAAGCTTTTCCCTTTACATACAACTTGACAGTTTGTTACCGCGGTGTGACATTTCACCAAAAATTCACAAGAGTGCTCTGAGAGCACAACAATACCCCGCTGGCAACTGCTGCTTTGGTACAAGTGCTGCTACATTCTGTTAACAGTTTCCAAAAATTCCTCCTAACAATTTGAGGAGTTGATTTCAGAATGGAGGCACCAATCATCTCATGAAACTGACAGTGTCTAGGTTTGTTAATCAAGGGCCAGAACTCTGCCAAAATGTGTCAATCTTGTACAATATTATGTGTATTATCAACCTATAACAAGGAACTGAACCAAGTTACATGAAATTTCTCCAAAAAGTGTGAGAGGAGTTGATTTCAGAATGCTTATAGTCTTTTTAAGAAAGACAGACAGACAGAAATCAGCACAACGTAATCCCGCTTCAGGCCTTTGGTCAGCGGTGATAATAGAGTACAACTTTATTTGGTGGAATGGACTCAGAACATCTCTAAATTCCAGGAAAAACCTTTTTGAAGTCTCATGTGGGGAATTAAAAAAAATGGTGAGTGCTGTAACATTTATGGTTCAACAGCCACAACATCAACAACTGATGATGGTAATTATTTACAATGTGAAAGGTTTCATATTCATTTCAGAGATGAGCTGCTTCAGGCGTGGACGCACATTTTACTGACAAACACTTTAGTTCTGTAAATATATTGCAAAACGAACTACACAGTCTGTTTGATGTGGATCGGGATCAGCACTCTCTCTGTCAGACTACACGGACTGTTTGGGATGTTCACAGCCTCAGTAAAGCAGCTTTTGCCTTTGAGTCCTTTGTGTCATCAAGCTAATCAATGTCCAAATCAAATTTCAGAATCAGAATCAAATTTATTGCCAAGATAGTTCTCACATACAACCCCAATTCCAAAGAAGTTGGGACATTGTGTATAATATAAATAAAAACACAATACAATGACAAATCCTCTTCAACCTATATTCAATTGAATACACCACAAAGACAAGATATTTAATGTTCAAACTGATAAACTTTATTGTTTTTGTGCAAATATTTGCTCATTTTGAAATGGATGCCTGCAACACACTTCAAAAAAGCTGGGACAGGGACAACAAAAGACTGGGAAAGTTGATGAATGCTCAAAGAACACCTGTTTGGAAAAAGGTGAGTGTCATGATTGGGTATAAAAGGAGCATCCCCAAAAGGCTCAGCCTTTCACAAGCAAAGATGGGGTGAGGAACACCACTTTATGAACAACTGTGTGAAAAAATAGTCCAGCAGTTTAACGTTCAACTGCAAGGAATTTTGGGATTCCATCATCTACAGTCCAAAATATAATCAGAAGATTCAGAGAATCTGGAGAACTTTCTACACGTAAGCAGCAAGGTTGAAAACCAACATTGAATGCCTGTGACCTTTGATCCCTCAGGTGCCACTGCATTAAAAGCTGACATTATTGTGTAAAGGATCTTACTGCGTGGGCTCAGGAACACTTCAGAAAACCATTGTCAGTTAACACAGTTCGTCACTACATCTACAAGTGCAAGTTAAAACTCTACCATGCAAAATCAACAACATCCAGAAATGCCGCCGCCTTCTCCGGACCCGAGCTCAAAGTGGAAAAGTGTGATGTGGTCTGATGAGTCCACATTTCAAATTGTTTTTGGAAACAATGGATGTTGCATCCTCCGGATAAAAGAGGGAAAAAAAGACCATCCAGATTGTTACCAGGGCAAAGTTCAAAAGCCAGCATCTGTGATGGTGTGGGGGTGTGTTAGTGCCCATGGCATGGACAACTTACACATCTGTGATGGCACCATCAATGCTGAAAGGTACATCCAGGTTTTGGAGCAACACATGCTGCCATCCAACCAACGTCTTTTTCAGGGACGTCCCTGCTTATTTCAGCAAGACAATGCCAAGACACATTCTGCACGTGTTACAACAGCGTGGCTTCGTAGTAAAAGAGTGCAGGTACTAGACTGACCTGCCTGCAGTCCAGACCTGTCGCCCATTGAAAATGTGTGGTGCATTATGAAGCGCAAAATACGACAACGGAGACCCCGGACTGTTGAACAGCTGAACAGCTGAAGTCGTACATCAAGCAAGAATGGGAAAGAATTCCACCTACAAAGCTTCAACAATTAGTGTCCTCAGTTCCCAAACGCTTATTGAGTGTTGTTAGAAGGAAAGGTGATGTAACACAGTGGGAAACATACCACTGTCCCAGCTTTTTTGAAACATGTTGCAGGCATCCATTTCAAAATGAGCAAATATTTGCACAAAAACAATAAAGTTTATCAGTTTGAACATTAAATATCTTGTCTTTGTGGTGGATTCAAATGAATATAGGTTGAAGAGGATTTGAACATCATTGTATTCTGTTTTAATTTACATTTTAAACAACGTCCCAACTTCACTGGAATTGGGGTTGAAAAGGGAATTTGATGTGGTGTCACTGGTGCATAAATAACAATAAAAGAGAACAAAAAACAAAAACTCCTGTAAGAAGTAACTGGTCCATAAACTGGCTTTAAGAACATCCTGTATGTCGTAACTGTGCGTCTGAAACTAACTAAACTTCACTGACCGCAGGTGAAGTCAGCAACAAAACGAGCAAAGACAAACCACGTGACTTTTCTTCTGCTAACGGGAGAACGTTCCAAACAGCGAAGGTTTGCTTCTTACCATCGCCTCCAGTTTCTCCACCGTTGTCTCCATGTTGAATAGTTCAGTTTGACGTGGGCTGTGATTGGCTGGCTGAAAGGCACGCTGATGACGTCAGTGAAAATGAGCTTGTTGTATACTTTTTTCAGTAAAGTTTCTAAAAAACAGACTGGATGAGTTAAAAAGAAAAAAGACTGGATGAGCTAAAAATAAACAACAACAAAAAAGACTGAATGCCGAGCACAGATTTAAAACACCGGAAGTGCTCTGTCGGCCATCTTGCTACACCCACCGGTTGACGGAAACGTCAATGTGAAGGAGGAGTGCAGCCCAAAGACTACCACAAGAGGGCGCTAGTAACCAGGACTTAGCTGTTTTTCTCTATCAAACGTTGAAAAATGTTTTGAGGAACACTTCACAGCACCTAAAGCAAAATAATTGCATATTTATATGAAAAACTATTCTGACTTTATGGCATTAATTGTGATGTTTCTGCAGAGAAATCCTGTTTTTAAGTGACCTTGCATCATCGCATTTGTCAAATATGAAAAGCATTCCAATAAAAGGAAAGACAAAGATGGAAGTTTGACAAATTGCGTTCATTGCAGTGTGTCAAACTTCCATCTTTGTCTCTCTCTCACACACACACACACACACACACACACACACACACACACACACACACACACACACACACACACACACACACACACACACACACACACACACCTCAGTCATCACTGTGGTACATTATTATTGATGAACAGAACAGCAATTTATTGTCATATCACACAGAAAAACAGTTTAGGTGTGTATGAAATTCATACTTGCACGTCTCCCTGCAAATAATAAAAATATAAACACAATAAAAAGCAATAAAAATACTGTCATAATTATTATTATCATGTTAACAACAACAATAACAATAATGATAATGCAGCAGTGAGGTCGTACTGGAGAGGAAGTGCACAAGGATCCATGTCCTTCAGTCCATGTGTGAGAGGGTGAGAGCGGGCTGGGTGGTAGAGCGGTTCACCAGTCCTGTTGTCCGGGACTTGGGCGTGTGGAGGGCTGGTGCTGGAGCTGTGTCTTATCCTCTCTATGTCTCTGGTGATAGATTTGCTGCAGAAATGGACTGTATGGTTTTGATCACCCGCTGGAGAGCCATCCTGTCTTGGACAGTGAAATGTCCACACCAGAACCGGTGAGGACACTCTCAGCAACGCATCTGTTATTGAACATTTTGCCCGGCATGCCAAGTGTTCTCGGTCTCCTCAGGAGATACAGTCGTTGTTGGGACATCCTCTTGATGTACTCCGTGTTGTGGGTCCACCAAGGAATTGAAAGGTTTTCATCCTCACCACCTCAGTCTCACCTATGTAATGTGGTGCATGTGACTCTCCGTCTCCTCCTTGGATCAACAATCATCTCCTCATCTCCTTAGTTTTATCTGCATTAAGCGAGAGGTTGTTTTCAGGCCACCATTCCACCTCTTTCCTGGATGCCATCTCATCCACGCCAGTGATCAGGCCCAGGATTGTTGTGTCGTACCTGAACTTTATGATTTCAGGTGTTGCTATGTGTTACCTTTTGCTCAACATCCTACTTAATGTTTACCAAGTAAGTACTGTGAGAGCACTGGTAAACTGGACTCAGATTCCCTTGATGTGCCTACATACTGAGCCAGTAAGAGATTAATCTGATTCCTCAATCAGGGGTCTGGACTAACACTCCGGGTCAGGGCGAGAAGCTCATCCAGGAGGGACTCAGAGTAGAGCTGCTGCTTCTTTGCATTGAAAGCTGAGGCAGTTCGGGCACAGAGTGATGGTGCCCCTTGGTTGTCAAACATGTCCAACTCGGAGGAGACCCAGGGGAAGACCCAGGACACGCTGGAGGGATTATATTCCCCAATTTCCTTGGGAATGCTTTGAAATCCCCCAGGAAGAGTTTGAAGACTTGGCCAAGGGTAGGGAAGTGTGGGATGAGCTTGCTTGGTCTACTGCCTCTGTGACCTGAACCCATATGTTGCAGAAAATGAATAAATTAATAAAAAAAGAATAGGAAAAAGTAATCAGATCTAGGCTGAGGTTTCCCATGTTCCTTCTGCATGTTTTCCATTCCGTCTCTACTCCGCTCTCCAACCACGTCCACCAAAGTCTGTAGTTCTTTCAGAATTGCTGGGTGCCTTGGTGGCTTCCCTCACTGGTCTCCTTCCAGCATGGCCACTCATGTTCTGAGATGTGCCTGACTGACACAGATTTACTGTGCAGAACCAAACTGTTTGTATTTATGAATGACTGATGGAAATGTTCATGTGTTCATCCCCTGACGATGTGTCTCTGGAAAACTGGCTACAAAATGGTAAATGAATTGCATTTATATAGCACTTTTCCATCTGCATCAGATGCTCAAAGCGCTTTACAATAATGCCTCACATTCACCCCGATATCAGGGTGCTGCCATACAAGGCACCCACTCCACACCGGGAGCAACTAGGGAATTAAAAACCTTGCCAAAGGGCCCTTAGTGATTTTCTGGTCAGGCTAGGATTTGAACTGAGGATCCTATGGTCTCAAGCCCAAAGCTTAACCACTAGACCAGGGGTGGCCAAGTTCGGTCCTCGAGATCGACCTTCCTGACACTCTGAGTTGTCTCCCTGCTCCAACACACCTGAATCCAATGAAAGACTCGCAGACCATCACTAGACCATCACCTCCTCTTCTTAAATATTAAATCATCACTTCTATAAAAGTGATGACTTAATGTTTATATTTTGAATAAATGGCCCCTTCCCAAATATTTTTTGGGATGTGTTTCAGGACATAAATGCAGGAATGAACAAATGAAATAAAGATGATAAAAGATGAAATGGTTTGGCTTTCTGCTGTTTGCTGTCCAACAGAAGTCAAAGTCTCTCTCAGGATCACTGACAGACACAGACACCCTCTCTACTTTTAAGATTAGGCTTAAAACTTTCCTTTTTGCTAAAGCTTATAGTTAGGGCTGGATCAGGTGACCCTGAACCATCCCTTAGTTATGCTGCTATAGACGTAGACTGCTGGGGGGTTCCCATGATGCACTGAGTGTTTCTTTCTCTTTTTGTTCTGTATGCACCACTCTGCATTTAATCATTAGTGATCGATCTCTGCTCTCCTCCACAGCATGTCTTTTTCCTTGGTTCTCTCCCTCAGCCCCAACCAGTCCCAGCAGAAGACTGCCCCTCCCTGAGCCTGGTTCTGCTGGAGGTTTCTTCCTGTTAAAAGGGAGTTTTTCCTTCCCACTGTAGCCAAGTGCTTGCTCACAGGGGGTCGTTTTGACCGTTGGGGTTTTACATAATTATTGTATGGCCTTGCCTTATAATATAAAGCGCCTTGGGGCAACTGTTTGTTGTGATTTGGCGCTATATAAATAAAATTGATTGATTGATTGATCACTGCAGGTTTTTTCTTTGATTTTTATTATTATTATTATTATTATCTGCATTTTCTTGTCAAATCTTTTTCTAATTTGTGTATTGTGGAGCACGAACTGCTATCCTGAGCGACTCCACTGCTGCTTCAGTGTGTCGGCGGCCAGCAGGCGGCGCTGTGCAGACAACCTTGCCTCGACAGCACTCAGGAGAAAAAGAAGGAGGCGGGAACCAGCCTGATTTACGTCTGTGTGAGCCAATCAGACGCGCTCAGTGCACAGCGCTCCGCAGCGCTCTCCAGCCAATGCCTGCCTCCATTTCCGGGTAAGCGGAGGAGGCGGGGCCAGCCAGGACACGGACTACTGAGCGTCACGTGACGAACTCAGCGTCGGCTGTGACGTCACTATTTCGGAAGTATGTGTTCGCTTTGACGAATCAGCGACGTTAATGTGTTCATAAGGAAGGCTGTCAACATGCTAATAACGCTGTGCTAGGTCGACATGTGAAGGAAGGATGTTAACATGCTAATAACGCTGTGTTACGTCTACATGTGGGTACGCTTCCAGAAGTGCTACTCTGCGCTGATCCGGAACCATCTGCGGAGGCGAAGCAGCAGTTTCAGCTTCTGCTCCTGCTCCTGCTCTAGCAGCGAGGAGAACGTCTTCCTGCAGCTGGGAGACAGAGCCGTGTGTGTCACCCAGCCTCAGGTCAGAAAGCCCAAAGAAACGAGCACATCATCACACAAACAGTGTGACGTCACACCACGAGCCCGTGGTTCTGTCGAACAAACTGAATGCTCATTTTGGCCTCCTTCTTGAACGTTGTGAAGTCTGCAGCCTCAGAAGGTTGTGATTTTGTTTTTTCCATGTTTGTCACGGTGATTGACAGGTTGACGGACGTTCTCGTGATGTTTGCAGATGACACTGTGATCTGTAGTGAGAGTAGAGAGCAGGTTGACGTGAGCCTGGAGAGGTGGAGGTACACTCTGGAGAACAGGGGAATGAAAGTCAGTTGGAGTTAAGCCTTGACATAGGCTATTGGTGAAATAGCGATGGGATGTGGCTTTCTGTATTGCTTGTTTCCCCCAACTTGTAAAATTGAACCATTTTTGAGTTTTTTTTTTTTTTAAAGGTTGGTGGACTGGGTGAATTTTTTTTATCCCTCTTTCTCTGCGATTCGGCAGATGCATTTCAGCTGGAGGCTGAACATGTGAACATAAAATCCTCGCAGTCAGTTTTTTATTATTATTTTATTTAAGTTACAGTGTTTGTGTGTTGCCCAAAAAGGTGAAAATTCAAAAGTGAAACACTCAGTGCAAGTCTGAGCAAAACACAGAATAAAGAGTGGACTTTTGCTGAGAGGATCTTCTTTCAGAGACTGTTTGTCAGTGTGGCCGAGGACGGAGCTGTGACTCGCCCAGTCTGAGGTGAGTGCTGAGGCCCTCACACCGGGTACAGAGAGACAGCAGCTGGCTGGCGGCTCAATAGTCATTCCCCACGTGTTTTTTAAAAATACACAAACGCACTGCTTCGCTTTAAATGTGCAGTCAGTCTGTTTCAGATGATCAGCGTAGACTGACTGACTTTCTCTTAAAAAGCTTTATTTTACTCGCTTTGGAAAGTAGTAGCTTTTGATGCTAAATTGATTAGCATTTACATGTGCGCATGCTCTCATCTTCTTCTGTGTTTTTTTTCTGGGAGCATTACAGTGCCACACACAGGCTTGGCATATGTACTACAACGTTAAACGGAGCTTTGAGCTACAGAATTTGCCTCGTACATTTTTTGTAATCGAATTATTCGAGTTGCTTGTCTAATCTTTTCAGCCCTAGTGACTTTTTCACTCCTTCATTTTCATTCATTCATTTTATTTATATAGTGCCAAATCACAACAATGTTGCTTCAAGGCAAGTCACAAAAAAAAAAAAAAAAAAAAAAAAAAATCAGGCATCAGAAAGACAACAAATACAGGATAATTTGTCAGCATTAAACAACAAGAAAAACAGAAGAAATACTAAGGTGATCGCCAGCCACTAGCCCTAAGCTTCACTAACAGACCCAGACTTTAGATAAAGTTGAGGCTGCTGCACGCTCCATTTCCTAATAAAATAAATTTAAAAGAGTAAAAAGCATAGTAACATACTATGCCACTATGCCAGCCATACAAAAGGGAAAATAAGTGCGTCTTAAGTCTATACTTTAAAGTCTCCACAGAATCTGAGTGTTTTCCACAGAACAGGGGCACAATAAGAGAAAACTCTATGACCCGCAGACGTTTTATTCACCCTAAGGACACAAAGTAGTCCTGCACCCTGAGAACGCAAAGCCCGGGCTGGTACATAGGGTTTAATTAGTTCAGCTAGGTAGGGAGGTACCAGTCTGCGGACAGTTTTATAGGTGAGTAACAGAACCTTAAAATCTGATCTCACAGGGACAGGAAGCCAGTGAAGAGACGCCAAAATGGGTGTAATGTGGTCAAACTTTCTGCTTCCTGTCAAAAGTCTGGCTGCAGCATTTTGAACCAGTTGGAGAGCCCTAATGCTGGACTGCGGTAAACCAGAAAATAGAAGTCAGTATTATATAGCAGTAGTCCAATCTAGAAGAGATAAACACATGAATCAGGGTCTCAGCATCAGCCATTGACAGGATGGGATGAATCTTCACTATATTTTGCAGGTGGAAGAAAGCAGTCCTCATAATATCTCTAATGTGCAGGTCAAAGGACAATGTAGGATCAAAAATTACCCCAAGGTTCCTCGCTTTGTCAGTGTGATGTATCAATCAATCAATCAATTTTTTTATATAGCGCCAAATCACAACAAACAGTTGCCCCAAGGCGCTCTATATTGCAAGGCAAGGCCATACAACAACCATGTAAAACCCCAACGGTCAAAACGACCCCCTGTGAGCAAGCACTTGGCTACAGTGGGAAGGAAAAACTCCCTTTTAACAGGAAGAAACCTCCAGCAGAACCAGGCTCAGGGAGGGGCAGTCTTCTGCTGGGACTGGTTGGGGCTGAGGGAGAGAACCAGGAAAAAGACATGCTGTGGAGGGGAGCAGAGATCAATCACTAATGATTAAATGCAGAGTGGTGCATACAGAGCAAAAAGAGAAAGAAACAGTGCATCATGGGAACCCCCCAGCAGTCTACGTCTATAGCAGCATAACTAAGGGATGGTTTAGGGTCACCTGATCCAGCCCTAACTATAAGCTTTAGCAAAAAGGAAAGTTTTAAGCCTAATCTTAAAAGTAGAGAGGGTGTCTGTCTCCCTGATCTGAATTGGGAGCTGGTTCCACAGGAGAGGAGCCTGAAAGCTGAAGGCTCTGCCTCCCATTCTACTCTTACAAACCCTAGGAACTACCCGTAAGCCTGCAGTCTGAGAGCGAAGCGCTCTATTGGGGTGATATGGTACTACGAGGTCCCTAAGATAAGATGGGACCTGATTATTCAAAACCTTATAAGTAAGAAGAAGAATTTTAAATTCTATTCTAGAATTAACAGGAAGCCAATGAAGAAAGGCCAATATGGGTGAGATATGCTCTCTCCTTCTAGTATGACACATGGAGCCTAGGCTAAGCGTTAACTGGTCAAATTGATGCCGATGTCTCACTGGACCAAGAACCACTCCTCCTTCTTCCGTCATGTTTTAAAAGTTTTTGCAGTGCGCACACAGATTACATTTCAATTGTGGATTAAATAAAGGAACGTTTGGCAAAAGAAATCCACAAATATGACCAACTTTACAACACAGAGTTGAAAAACTACAAAGAGAGTCAAATAACCTGCAATCCATGCCTTGGAGTAAATTACACATAATGTTGGTTTGGAGGTTGATGATTGTATAAAGAAGTGACACTTGTTGAGGGACAAATTGGTACAGATAAAGTAGAAATAAAAACAGCAACATGTACAACCCCAATTCCAATGAAGTTGGTACGTTGTGTAAAATGTAAATAAAAACAGAATACAATGATTTGCAAATCCTCTTCCACCTATATTCAATTGAAGGCACCACAAAGACAAGATATTTAATGTTCAAACTGATAAACTTTATTGTTTTTGTGCAAATATTTGGTCATTTTGAAATGGATGCCTGCAACACGTTTCAAAAAAGCTGAGACAGTGGTATGTTTACCACTGTGTTACATCACCTTTCCTTCTAACAACACTCAGTAAGCGTTTGTGAACTGAGGACACTAACCCTGAACCCTGAGCTTGGTTCTGCTGGAGGTTTCTTCCTGTTAAAAGGGAGTTTTCCTTCCCACTGTCGCCAAGTGCTTGCTCATAGGGGGTCGTTGATGTACGACTTCAGTTGTTCAACAGTCCGGGTCTCCGTTGTCGTATTTTGCTCTTCATAATGCGCCACACATTTTCAATGGGCGACAGGTCTGGACTGCAGGCAGGCCAATCTAGTACTTTCTTTTACTACAAAACCACGCTGTTGTAACACGTGCAGAATGTGTCTTGGCATTGTCTTGCTGAAATAAGCAGGGACGTCCCTGAAAAAGAAGTTGCTTGGATGGTAGCATGTGTTGCTCCAAAACCTGGATGTACCTTTCAGCATTGATGGTGCCATCACAGATGTGTAAGGTGTCCATGCCATGGGCACTAACACACCCCCATACCATCACAGATGTTGGCTTTTGAACTTTGCACTGGTAGCAATCTGGATGGTCTTTTTCCTCTTTTGTCCAGAAGACACGACGTCCATGATTTCCAAAAACAATTAGAAATGTGGACTCATCAGACCACAGCACACTTTTCTGCTGTCCATTGCGTCTGTCCATTTCAAATGAGCTCGGGCCCAGAGAAGGCGGCGGCGTTTCGGGATGTTGTTGATGTTTGGCTTTCACTTTGCATGGTAGAGTTTTAACTTGCACTTGTAGATGTAGTGACGAACTGTGTTAACTGACAGTGGTTTTCTGAAGTGTTCCTGAGCCCATGCAGTAAGATCCTTTACACAATGATGTCGGTTTTTAATGCAGTGCTGCCTGAGGGATCGAAGGTCACGGGCATTCAATGATGGTTTTCGGCCAAGCTGCTTACGTGTAGAAAGTTCTCCAGATTCTCTGAATCTTCAGGTTATATTATGGACTGTAGATGATGGAATCCCTAAATTCTTTGCAATTGAACGTTGAGAAACATTGTTCTTAAACTGTTGGACTATTTTTTCACGCAGTTGTTCACAAAGTGGTGATCCTCGCCCTGTCTTTGCTTGTGAACAGCTGAGCATATTGGGGATGCTCCTTTTATACCTAATCATGACACTCACCTGTTTCAAATTAACCTGTTCACCTGTGGAATGTTACAGACGGATGTTCTTTGAGCATTCATCAACTTTCCTAGTTTTTGTCCCAGCTTTTTTGAAACATGTTGCAGGTATCCATTTCAAAATGAGCAAATATGTGCACAAAAACAATAAAGTTTATCAGTTTGAACATTAAATATCTTGTCTTTGTGGTGTATTCAGTTGAATATAGATTGAAGAGGATTTGAAAATCATTGAATTCTGTTTTTATTTACATTATAAACAATATCCCAACTTCATTGGAATTGGGGTTGTACATAGCAGACAGGAGCAAAAGGGATTCAAAATGTTTTTCAACATTACGAACTATGTAAAAAAAAAAAAAAAAAAAAACATTCGCAGTCCAAAAGTTATCATCACTAAATTTATCTGAAGATAATTGGTCTGATGATGGTTTTAAAACTTATCTGAAAAGCTAAGCCGCTAACATAAACATTATCTTCGATAATGTTTATGTTAGCGGCACCTTGTGGTTGGCTCTCACTGCGGTATTGTATCACTTCCTGTTCCGGAGCACAGCGGTGTTTTGCTGTATCTGTTAGCTGTTTAATCTGCGCAGTTAGATTGATCTAGTTATCTAGATTACGATTTGTTTCCCAGTGTAATCTTTACGTGCCTTAACTAAAGCACTCCTTCTGCTGAATCACCTCTAAATTATTTACACATTATTCACTTTGCGTGTTTTTAGGAATCCGCTAGCTTAGCGTAGCTACTAGCTCTTAGCCGATTTAGCATGGTGGCTTCTCCTGTCTCTCCCGCACTTTTCTGCTCTGGGTGTGAAATGTTTAGTTATTCCTCGGCCTCCTTTAGCAGTAACGGTACTTGTAATAAGTGTAGCTTATTCGTAGCTTTGGAGGCCAGGCTGGGCGAATTGGAGACTCGGCTCCGCACCGTGGAAAATTCTACAGCTAGCCAGGCCCCTGTAGTCGGTGCGGACCAAGGTAGCTTAGCCGCCGTTAGTTACCCCCTGGCAGATCCCGAGCAGCCGGGAAAGCAGGCCGACTGGGTGACTGTGAGGAGGAAGCGTAGTTCTAAACAGAAGCCCCGTGTACACCGCCAACCCGTTCACATTTCTAACCGTTTTTCCCCACTCGACGACACACCCGCCGAGGATCAAACTCTGGTTATTGGCGACTCTGTTTTGAGAAATGTGAAGTTAGCGACACCAGCAACCATAGTCAATTGTCTTCCGGGGGCCAGAGCAGGCAACATTGAAGGAAATTTGAAACTGCTGGCTAAGGCTAAGCGTAAATTTGGTAATATTGTAATTCACGTCGGCAGTAATGACACCCGGTTACGCCAATCGGAGGTCACTAAAATTAACATTTAAATCGGTGTGTAACTTTGCAAAAACAATGTCGGACTCTGTAGTTTTCTCTGGGCCCCTCCCCAATCAGACCGGGAGTGACATGTTTAGCCGCATGTTCTCCTTGAATTGCTGGCTGTCTGAGTGGTGTCCAAAAAATGAGGTGGGCTTCATAGATAATTGGCAAAGCTTCTGGGGAAAACCTGGTCTTGTTAGGAGAGACGGCATCCATCCCACTTTGGATGGAGCAGCTCTCATTTCTAGAAATCTGGCCAATTTTCTTAAATCCTCCAAACCGTGACTATCCAGGGTTGGGACCAGGAAGCAGAGTTGTAGTCTTACACACCTCTCTGCAGCTTCTCTCCCCCTGCCATCCCCTCATTACCCCATCCCCGTAGAGACGGTGCCTGCTCCCAGACTACCAATAACCAGCAAAAATCTATTTAAGCATAAAAATTCAAAAATAAAAAATAATATAGCACCTTCAACTGCACCACAGACTAAAACAGTTAAATGTGGTCTATTAAACATTAGGTCTCTCTCTTCTAAGTCCCTGTTGGTAAATGATATAATAATTGATCAACATATTGATTTATTCTGCCTTACAGAAACCTGGTTACAGCAGGATGAATATGTTAGTTTAAATGAGTCAACACCCCCGAGTCACACTAACTGTCAGAATGCTCGTAGCACAGGCCGAGGCGGAGGATTAGCAGCAATCTTCCATTCCAGCTTATTAATTAATCAAAAACCCAGACAGAGCTTTAATTCATTTGAAAGCTTGACTCTTAGTCTTGTCCATCCAAATTGGAAGTCCCAAAAACCAGTTTTATTTGTTATTATCTATCGTCCACCTGGTCGTTACTGTGAGTTTCTCTGTGAATTTTCAGACCTTTTGTCTGACTTAGTGCTTAGCTCAGATAAGATAATTATAGTGGGCGATTTTAACATCCACACAGATGCTGAGAATGACAGCCTCAACACTGCATTTAATCTATTATTAGACTCTATTGGCTTTGCTCAAAAAGTAAATGAGTCCACCCACCACTTTAATCATATCTTAGATCTTGTTCTGACTTATGGTATGGAAATAGAAGACTTAACAGTATTCCCTGAAAACTCCCTTCTGTCTGATCATTTCTTAATAACATTTACATTTACTCTGATGGACTACCCAGCAGTGGGGAATAAGTTTCATTACACTAGAAGTCTTTCAGAAAGCGCTGTAACTAGGTTTAAGGATATGATTCCTTCTTTATGTTCTCTAATGCCATATACCAACACAGTGCAGAGTAGCTACCTAAACTCTGTAAGTGAGATAGAGTATCTCGTCAATAGTTTTACATCCTCATTGAAGACAACTTTGGATGCTGTAGCTCCTCTGAAAAAGAGAGCTTTAAATCAGAAGTGCCTGACTCCGTGGTATAACTCACAAACTCGTAGCTTAAAGCAGATAACCCGTAAGTTGGAGAGGAAATGGCGTCTCACTAATTTAGAAGATCTTCACTTAGCCTGGAAAAAGAGTCTGTTGCTCTATAAAAAAGCCCTCCGTAAAGCTAGGACATCTTTCTACTCATCACTAATTGAAAAAAATATGAACAACCCCAGGTTTCTTTTCAGCACTGTAGCCAGGCTGACAAAGAGTCAGAGCTCTATTGAGCTGAGTATTCCATTAACTTTAACTAGTAATGACTTCATGACTTTCTTTGCTAACAAAATTTTAACTATTAGAGAAAAAATTACTCATAACCATCCCAAAGACGTATCGTTATCTTTGGCTGCTTTCAGTGATGCCGGTATTTGGTTAGACTCTTTCTCTCCGATTGTTCTGTCTGAGTTATTTTCATTAGTTACTTCATCCAAACCATCAACATGTTTATTAGACCCCATTCCTACCAGGCTGCTCAAGGAAGCCCTACCATTATTTAATGCTTCGATCTTAAATATGATCAATCTATCTTTGTTAGTTGGCTATGTACCACAGGCTTTTAAGGTGGCAGTAATTAAACCATTACTTAAAAAGCCATCACTTGACCCAGCTATCTTAGCTAATTATAGGCCAATCTCCAACCTTCCTTTTCTCTCAAAAATTCTTGAAAGGGTAGTTGTAAAACAGCTAACTGATCATCTGCAGAGGAATGGTCTATTTGAATAGTTTCAGTCAGGTTTTACAATTCATCATAGTACAGAAACAGCATTAGTGAAGGTTACAAATGATCTTCTTATGGCCTCGGACAGTGGACTCATCTCTGTGCTTGTTCTGTTAGACCTCAGTGCTGCTTTTGATACTGTTCACCATAAAATTTTATTATAGAGATTAGAGCATGCCATAGGTATTAAAGGCACTGCGCTGCGGTGGTTTGAATCATATTTGTCTAATAGATTACAATTTGTTCATGTAAATGGGGAATCTTCTTCACAGACTAAAGTTAATTATGGAGTTCCACAAGGTTCTGTGCTAGGACCAATTTTATTCACTTTATACATGCTTCCCTTAGGCAGTATTATTAGACGGTATTGCTTAAATTTTCATTGTTACGCAGATGATACCCAGCTTTATCTATCCATGAAGCCAGAGGACACACACCAATTAGCTAAACTGCAGGATTGTCTTACAGACATAAAGACATGGATGACCTCTAATTTCCTGCGTTTAAACTCAGATAAAACTGAAGTTATTGTACTTGGCCCCACAAATCTTAGAAACATGGTGTCTAACCAGATCCTTACTCTGGATGGCATTACCCTGAGCTCTAGTAATACTGTGAGAAATCTTGGAGTCATTTTTGATCAGGATATGTCATTCAAAGCGCATATTAAACAAATATGTAGGACTGCTTTTTTGCATTTACGCAATATCTCTAAAATCAGAAAGGTCTTGTCTCAGAGTGATGCTGAAAAACTAATTCATGCATTTATTTCCTCTAGGCTGGACTATTATAATTCATTATTATCAGGTTGTCCTAAAAGTTCCCTAAAAAGCCTTCAGTTAATTCAAAATGCTGCAGCTAGAGTACTGACGGGGACTAGAAGGAGAGAGCATGTCTCACCCATATTGGCCTCTCTTCATTGGCTTCCTGTTAATTCTAGAATAGAATTTAAAATTCTTCTTCTTACTTATAAGGTTTTGAATAATCAGGTCCCATCTTATCTTAGGGACCTCGTAGTACCATATCACCCCAATAGAGCGCTTCGCTCTCAGACTGCAGGCTTACTTGTAGTTCCTAGGGTTTGTAAGAGTAGAATGGGAGGCAGAGCCTTCAGCTTTCAGGCTCCTCTCCTGTGGAACCAGCTCCCAATTCAGATCAGGGAGACAGACACCCTCTCTACTTTTAAGATTAGGCTTAAAACTTTCCTTTTTGCTAAAGCTTATAGTTAGGGCTGGATCGGGTGACCCTGAACCATCCCTTGGTTATGCTGCTATAGACGTAGACTGCTGGGGGGTTCCCATGATGCATTGTTTCTTTCTCTTTTTGCTCTGTATGCACCACTCTGCATTTAATCATTAGTGATCTATCTCTGCTCCCCTCCACAGCATGTCTTTTTCCTGGTTCTCTCCCTCAGCCCCAACCAGTCCCAGCAGAAGACTGCCCCTCCCTGAGCCTGGTTCTGCTGGAGGTTTCTTCCTGTTAAAAGGGAGTTTTTCCTTCCCACTGTAGCCAAGTGCTTGCTCACAGGGGGTCGTTTTGACCGTTGGGGTTTTACATAATTATTGTATGGCCTGCCTTACAATATAAAGCGCCTTGGGGCAACTGTTTGTTGTGATTTGGCACTATATAAAAAAAAATTGATTGATTGATTGATAATTATCGGTTATCAGTTTAGCTGAACTGTGCCCACCACTGTTTATATTGCAGCTGGTGGCATTTGAAAGCACTGCATTTTGTTGATGGCATGCAGGGGTAGAGAAATCCACTGGTTCAACACCACAGACCAGCAACTTTTAACCTATGTCTAGTTGATATTTTCGCCTGCTAGACCAATGTCTAGTTAAAAATCTTGTCGGTCTTGCGATTAAGTGTTCGACAAGACCAACAGTTTTTTTCAACCTTGTGCCTTAAATAATTGAGCTGCTGTTGGCAGATTACAATGAACCGCACTTTGACACTCCGCTGACTTCATGAATGAAAGAATTGTATAAAAGTATGTGGTGTCCACACGCTACTTTAAGCAATTTGCATGTCGAAAGTTCACACCAGATGATTAAAAAAACACAGTTCTTAGAGACTTCCTTCTTCACTTTCAACTTCAATTTATTTTCATTTATATAGCGCCAAATCACAACAGAGTTGCCTCAAGGCGCATCACACAAGTAAGGTCTAACCTTACTAACCCTCAGAGCAGCAGTGGTAAGGAAAAACTCCCTCTGAGGAAGAAACCTCAAGCAGACTAGACTCAAAGGGGTGACCCTCTGCTTGGGCCATGATACAAATTACAGAACAATTCACAAAAACTAATATAAAAGAAATGCTGTTGGTGCACAGGACAGGAGGGTTTCCAGCACAAATGCCACACCCATCTCTGGATGGAGCTGCACCTTAAACAGAGAGAAAAAACAATCAGTCATCAGAAAAACAAGAAATACAGTATAATTTGTCAGCATTAAACAACAAGAAAAACAGGAAATACTAAGGTGATCGCCGGCCACTAGCCCTAAGCTTCACTAAAAGACTTCGAATTTAGGTAAAGTTGGGGCTATGACACGCTCTGTTTACTAATAAAATTAATTAAAAGACTAAAAAGAGCAGAACAATACTATGTCAGCATGCCAGCCATATGAAAGGGAAAATAAGTGCGTCTTAAGTCTGGACTTGAAAGTCTCCACAGAATCTGACTGTTTTATTGATGCAGGGAGATCATTCCACAGAACAGGGGCACGATAAGAGAAAGCTCTGTGACCCGTAGACTTCTTATTCACCCTAGGGACACAAAGTAGGCCTGCACCCTGACAACGTAAAGCACGGGCCGGTACGTAAGGTTTAATTAGGTCAGCTAGGTAGGGAGGTGCCAGTCCATGAATAATTTTATAGGTTAGTAGCAGAACCTTAAAATCTGATCTCATTGGGACAGGAAGCCCGTGAAGAGATGCCAAAATGGGTGTAATATAGTTGAACTTTCTGCTTCGTGTCAAAGGTCTGGCAGCAGCATTTTGAACCATTTGGAGTCCCCTAATGCTGGACTGCTGTAAACCAGAAAATAGAACACTGTAGTAGTACAGTCCCGAAGAGATAAATGCATGAATCAGGGTCTCAGCATCAGCCATAGACAGGATGGGACGAATCTTCACTATATTTCGCAAGTGGAAGAAAGCAGTCCTCATAATATTTCTAATGTGGAGGTCAAAGAACAATGTAGGATCAAAAATTACCCCAAGGTTCCTCACTTTGTCAGTGTGATGTATGACACACAAGCCGAGGCTGAGTGTCAACTGGTCAAATTGATGCCGATGTCTCACTGGATCAGGAACCATCATTTTTCAGTCTTATCAGAATGTAACAGTAGGAAGTTTCTGGACATCCAGCTTCTCACTGTTGCAAGGCAATCTTCTAAGGATTTTACGTGAACGAGATTACCAGCAGTTATCGGCATGTATAACTGAGTATCATCAGCACAGCAGTGAAAGGTAATCCCAAAACGCCACAATATGTGCCCAAGGGGTGCTGTATAAAGGGAGAAAAGCAGAGGGCCTAAGATGGACCACTGTGGAACCCCAAATTTCAGAGATAGTGTTACTGTACAAAACATAGTGAGAACGACTGTTCAAGTATGACATCAACCATGCAAGGGCACTCCCAGTAATCCCAAAATGATTTTCCAGCCTATCAAGTAGAATATGATGATCCACAGTATCAAATGCAGCACTGAGATCTAACAGCACCAGAACCATAGTGGTGTCCGAATCCATTGCAAGCAGAAGATCATTCACCACTTTAGTGAGAGCCGTCTCTGTGGAATGATATTTTCTAAAAGCAGACTGCAGTGGCTCAAAGAGATTATTCTCAGCAAGATAGTCCACGAGCTGCCGTGACACCACTTTTTCCAGAATTTTAGAGCAAAATTATAGATCCGATATCGGCCAATAGTTTTTTCAATACACTAGGGTCAAGATTAGGTTTCTTAATTAATGGTTTAATCACTGCAGATTTGAAACATTTAGGAACAGATCCAGAAGTTAAAGAAAGATTAATAATTTCCAGCACAGTCGGCCCAAGAGTGGGCCACAGATCCTTAAACAGTTTTGTTGGCATAGGATCAAATAAACAGGTTGTGCTTTGTCAGCATGCCTAGTGAGATACTATCAAATTCTGTAAATCTAAGTAATACCTCAGTAATGGCGCCCACCTCAATAGCAGGGTGTAGTGGCTGGGTTAAGGCATGCTGGGATATGTTTAACCTGATGTCTTCTATTTTCTTCTCAAAGTAATCCAGGAATCTTGTGCTGTAAAAGGAGAGCAAACTACAGGTGGTTGTCCCTGAATAAGTGTTGCCACCATGTCCAACAAGAACTTTGAGTTATGCTTGTTTTTGTTGATCAAATCAGAGTAATAGGTTCGCTTTGTAGCCAGTTGTGCATGCTTATAGTCTAAGATAGCATCATGCCACGCAAGGTGGAAAACTTCCTCTTGCATACGGCTGATTTTTATTCTTCTTATCTTGGCAATGCGTAATATCCCGAGCAGAGCGGAGAATCAGATGCTCAAACTAATTATATTTGTGACCGCCAACAGCTAATAAGCAAAGCCTAGATTTATAAATAAGAGCAACACCCCCACCTCGCTTCGCATCATGAGGGACGTGACTAAATGTATATGCTGGTGAGCAGCTCTCATTTAAGGGGAGGATAGCTGTAGGTTTAAGCCAGGTTTCACATAGTGCAGATGGTGATAGTACAGTTTATCTGCACTATCACCATCGTGGATTTTCTGCACTAATTTCCCCGCTAATGGATTCCACATCCACATTCATCATAAGCCTTGCAGGGTCTCTAATCACCTGCTCCATGGCCTGCTGTAAATTCCTAATGTTACCCTCCCTGCAGAGGTCTATCTATGTTTGCCGAGAAGATGGCGGCGCCTTCCCCAGTAGAGTGGAGGCCGTCTGGCATCAAGCCACAGCGGCCCCAGAATGAAGGCCAGTTATCAATAAAGCTAAAGCCTTGCTGTCTACAAATTTGCGCCAGCCACCTATTTAACGATGTCAGCCTGCTAAACGTCTCATCAGTACCCCGGGAGGGGAGGGGACCAGAGACTATTAATCAATGCCGACACATCTTTCTGGCAAGGTCACAAGTCCTCTCTATGCCCATTTTTGTGACCTCTGAATGCTTCATCCTGACATCATTGGTGCCAACGTGAATAACTATGTGACTGTATCTCATGTCATGTTCCTTTGTCTGTCTTCCCTTCTGCAGCGTCAGCACCCTAAGATGGGAGTGAATGTCAGGGACTCTGGCCCCAGGAATACACTTAACATCAGTCGGTGTCTGTAACCTTACTGTGCGGGTGATAGAATCCCCTATCATTAAAGGCTCCTGTCTGCAGGCTTTTCGGCCTGGAGACAGGAGTGGAAATCACTCTTGGGCTCAGAGACTTCACATCAGCAAATCCAAGGGGGAGAACCGATTCACAGTTCGCAGTGGAGAGTGTGATCGGGGTACCACACCCAGGCACCAAGCTCTACGGTACTCCCTCTGCCTTGCCACAGTCCAAAAGCCGTCTTCCACAGCCGGCGTTTCTAGTCTGATGCTAATGGGCACGCTAGCAGGCCCAGCACTAACCTTATCTGGAGTGCCCGTAACTTATGGACACGGGTCTTTAAGAGAGCCACCCTATCATCCAGCATCACGCAGGATTTACGGAGGGTGTAAAGTAGTATACTTTGTGCACCAGAAAATTCAACAGTATAGCCAAGCAAGCACGAGCTAACCAATAAAAGCTAACCACTCCTAAGGCTCACACAGGATTCACACAGAAGTAAATAAATGAATTAAAATTCACAGCAGTTACACTGAAAAAGTAGCAGAAGTATTAAACAGGTAAAAAAGAAAGCTATAAAAGTAACGGCGGGGGGAGTTGATCTAGCTAGCGAAAACTAACTGCTAGCGAATGCTAACCGCTAGCAATTCACAACAGGACTGTAGTTAAATAAGATTCAGAGTAGATACACTTAACAACCAGATGAGTGCTAAACAGAAATAAAAGAAACGTATACAACCGTGTAAAATTTGGAAGAGCGTCACAACAGTAACCAATCCACTGGAAGCCTCTGGTATGGTGCCTGGGAAGTGTCCTTGCTTGCTGCTGTTCTTGCTGCAACTTCACAGCTTCAGTGTTACAGCTTGTTGGTTTGCCATGTCACTGTACATCCTGTGTACTTTAGCCTTTACTTAACTTTAACTAAAATATCTTCAGGTAAGACATGTGTGGCTTAAACTCTACTTAAATACCAATCGTTACATGTATTGATGAATTTAAATTATTTCTCTCTTCAAGGATGAACTTAAATATGTTTCAAACACCTTAAGAGCCATAGTCTCTAACTGTGGAATGGTTTATAGAACAGGGTGATATATCATGTTTCAGGAGGCCACTGAAGTTTTTTTTTCGGGGAAGATATATTGTCCAAACAGACAGAAATTACGTTTTTTATCCAAAGATCCCTTCGGGCGGAAAATTATGGCCTTTTCTGCAAATCCAGCCTGTGGTGTGCCCCAGGGTTCCGTTCTGAGACCTATTCTATTTGTATTGTACTTGCTGCCACTTGGACATATTTTGAGTTTCTTTAATGATGTCTCATTGTTATGCAGATGATATACAGCTGTACATCTCCTTTTCTCCATAATATGTTTCTAAGGTATCTTTTCTTCAAAACTGTATTGATGTCATAAAAAACTGGATGGCTGATAACTATTTTTCATTTAATACAGCAAAAACTGATGTCCTTGTTTGTGCCCCTGAGGAGTTTGTTCCCTCAGTAATTAAGAACCTTGGCTCTCTGTCCTCTTTTGTTCACTCAGTAGTCAGAAATTTGGGTGTTACATTTGACCAGGCTCTCAAATTTGATGGACACGTTACCCGTCTTGTGCATCATGTTTCTTTAATGTGGGTAACATTGCCCACCTTAGAAACATTGTGTCTCAAGATCATTCATGACTTTATTTCTTCACATCTTGATTACTGTAATTCACTGTTCCCTAGATTCAGTAAGTCTTCACTGGACTGCCTACAAACTGTCCAGAATGTGGCTGCAAGGCTCCTTACAAGGTCTCCTCAGTGGTCATTCTGTCCTCTTTGCATTTGCTCCCAATTCAGTTCAGACTGCAATTTTGTTTTTTGTTTTTTTTGCCAGCTTGCACTCGGCCGAGACGGACGCATTTTCTCTTCTCTCCCACCCTCCTTATCTTTCCTGCTTCTGTGGCGTGTTGTCTGTGAGGCTCCAGTTTTTGCTCTTCTGAAAAGTGACAAAAATAGATTTGTTAAAGTGGTCTTTGAACGCAATTGACACTATTTTTTCTACAAGACATTCGGAGGACCCGACCTGTCCTGCCGGGACGCATGTGATGGGCTACGTGATGGACTCGTGGAGGAGATGGCAGGTCATGTGCCTTCATACGCTGTCTGTGGAGGACGTCGAAGATGTGTATATATCTGGCTTATATTTGGCTTGGGAGTGACCGGCTTTCTGCTGTGTGGAGCGGGCATAGCGCTGGTTTACTGGAAAATTAAAAAAGTGGAGGCTGTTTTGATTGGGCCGTCCAGATTGCCCCACTTGATTGATTCGATTGGAAGGACAGTGACTGCTCAGTCGGCGGGTGTTAACCGCACTTTGGAAACCATCTCTGGGAGGATTGCAGCGCTGGAAAACCGCCTTGACCGTCAGTAAATGACCACATTTCCTTTCTACATTCAGATGCATTGAGAGCCACTTTCAGAACTGTGGAATCTTTCAGGCGTCTGCTAATCAGACATTCATTTGGCTTCCCCAAGACAGCTGCACTTAAAGGCCACTGCAATAAAAAAACCTCCAAGAAGAAGGTTGTGGCACCCAAACTGTGGAATGCACTGCCACTACACCTACGCTCTGTAGACTCTGTTGGAACTTTTACACAAGACCTATTTGTACAGACTTTTAACTAGTTTTGTGTTATTGCTGCTTTTAATTTCTGTGTTCTTAAATTCCTGTAAAGCACTTTGTGAGTTTATCTTGAAAGGTGCTATACAAATAAACTTTACTTACCTACTTGCATACTGCTTGGTGGTAGGTTAACCACGCTGTGCTCCTGGAACCTGGTTGCCTCTGGTTTGGGTCGTCTGTGCATCCAGTCAGTCTTTCCTTTGATGTTATAAAGTGACATCACCCCAAACGAGCTGCTTGTTGTCAGCTCCGTGGCTGCAGCAGGGCGCGTTTTCTCCTCTGCTCCGGGGTGGAGCAGGCCAAGTGTTCTCCTCTGCTCCGGGGTGGAGCAGGCCACATTCTCCTCTCTCCTCTGTGGTGGAGCAGGACGCATTGTCCCCTCTCCTCTGTGGTGGAGCAGGACGCATTCTCCCCTCTCCTCTGTGGTGGAGCACGCTGCGTTTTCTCCTCTTCTCCAGGATGCAGCACGCTGCGTTTTCTCCTCTTCTCCAGGATGCAGCACGCTGCGTTTTCTCCTCTCCTCCGGGATGCAGCAGGCCGCGTTTTCTCCTCTTTTTTGTGATGGAGCAGGCCATGTTTTCTCCTCCGGGCTGCAGCAGGCCGCGTTCCCTCCTCTCCTCCGGGCTGCAGCAGGCCGCGTTCCCTCCTCTTCTCCGGGCTGCAGCAGGCCGCGTTCCCTCCTCTTCTCCGGGCTGCAGCAGGCCGCGTTCCCTCCTCTTCTCCGGGCTGCAGCAGGCCGCGTTCCCTCTTCTTCTCCGGGCTGCAGCAGGCCGCGTTCCCTCCTCTTCTCCGGGCTGCAGCAGGCCGCGTTCCCTCTTCTTCTCCGGGCTGCAGCAGGCCGCGTTCCCTCCTCTTCTCCGGGCTGCAGCTGGCCGCGTTTTCTATGCAGCAGGCTGATTTTTGACTCACTCCTTTCCAGTTCAGTCAAAGCTCAACACTGTTCTTGGGGTTTAACAGACATTTATTTTGTCCAACATGCCTTTGCATGCCCCGATAATACTGTCAGAACTGAGACAAAGAAAAACATAAATTATCTCACAAAAATAGACGACTTACACAAAATAAAATAGAAATTCACATAAGCAGATGAATAAAGCAGTAATGCTGCTTTAAAGGTGATGTCACACATCTTCCTTTCAACAGAAGACAATCCTTCACCTCATGTGACTCCTAATGTGCACCAATTAACTGTACCATGCAGAACAAAACATAAGTTCCCCTTCTTCTAGAACTGTTTTTAAACAAAATGAATGAACTGTATTGACATGAATTTACTTGAAATGATGACTTATTTATTCTTGAACTTTTTAAATGAAATAATATGCATTTATTGTCTTTTTAAATGAGTATTAAAACAATGAATTAAATACGTGAAAGTTGCTCTTGGTGGCAGCTGCAAGGAATGTTGCCCGTCCTGGTGCCACAGCCTCGTGCTTCTCTGCTGCTCTTTGTCCAGGCTCATCACCACCACACACATGGTCTTGGGCCATGCTGCTGGTGCCTGGTTGTGGGGTAACCAGCTCACATCTTTGGCCTGGCACAGCTCGACACATCCATCCATCCATCCATCCATCCATCCATTTTCTTCCGCTGTATCCGGAGTCGGGTCGTGGGGGCAGCAGCTCAAGCAATGCCACCCAGACCTCCCGATCCACACACACCTCCCCCAGCTCCTCTGGGGGAACCCCAAGCCAGCCGAGAGATGTAGTCCCTCCAGCGTGTCCTGGGTCTTCCCAGGGGCCTCCTCCCAATGGGACGTGCCCGGAACACCTCTCCAGCAAGGCGTCCAGGGGGCATCCGGAAAAGATGCCCGAGCCACCTTAACTGACTCCTTTCGACGTGGAGGAGCAGCGGCTCAACTCCGAGCTCCTCCCGAGTGACCGAGCTCCTCACCCTATCTCTGAGGGAGCGCCCAGCCACCCTGCAGAGGAAACTCATCTTGGCCGCTTGTACTTGCAATCTCGTTCTTTCGGTCATGAGATTTGGCTCATAGGTGAGGATCGGAACGTAGATCGATCGGTAAATCGAGAGCTTTGCCCCCCTACTCAGCTCTCTCTTCACCACGACGTTCCGATACAGCGATGGCATCACTGCAGGTGCTGCACCGATCCATCTATCGATCTCACGCTCCATCCGTCCCTCACTCGTGAACAAGACCCAGAGATACTTAAACTCCTCCACTTGAGGCAAGGACACTCCACCGACCTGAAGAGGGCAAAGCACCTTTTTTCGGTCGAGAACCATGGCCTCAGATTTGGAGGTACTGACTTTCATCCCGGATTCTTCACACTCGGCTGCAAACCGCCCCAGTGCACGCTGAAGGTCCTGATTTGACGAAGCCAACAGAACCACATCGTCCACAAACAGCAGAGACGAGATTCTGTGGTTCCCAAACCAGACCCCCTCTACACCCTGGCTGCACCTAGAAATTTTGTCCATAAAAATAATGAACAGAACCGGTGACAAAGAGCAGCCCTGGCGCAGGCCAACGTGCACTGGAAACAGGTTTGACTTACTACCGGCAGTGCGAACCAAACTCCTGCTGCGGTCGTACAGGGACCGAATAGCCCTTAGCAAAGGACCCCGGACCCCATACTCCTGGAGCACTACCCGCAGGATGCTCCGAGGGACACCGTCGAACACCTTCTCCAGATCCACAAAACACATGTGGATCTGGATATTCACACTTAAAACTTTCCTTTTTGCTAAAGCTTATAGTTAGGGCTGGATCAGGTGACCCTGAACCATCCCTTAGTTATGCTGCTATAGACGTAGACTGCTGGGGGGTTCCCATGATGCACTGTTTCTTTCTCTTTTTGCTCTGTATGCACCACTCTGCATTTAATCATTAGTGATCGATCTCTGCTCCCCTCCACAGCATGTCTTTTTCCTGGTTCTCTCCCTCAGCCCCAACCAGTCCCAGCAGAAGACTGCCCCTCCCTGAGCCTGTTTCTGCTGGAGGTTTCTTCCTGTTAAAAGGGAGTTTTTCCTTCCCACTGTAGCCAAGTGCTTGCTCACAGGGGGTCGTTTTGACCGTTGGGGTTTTACATAATTATTGTATGGCCTTGCCTTACAATATAAAGCGCCTTGGGGCAACTGTTTGTTGTGATTTGGCGCTATATAAAAAAATTGATTGATTGACTGGTTGGGCGAACTCCCATGAACCCTCAAGCACCCGATGGAGCGTGTAGAGCTGGTCCAGTGTGCCATGACCAGGACGAAAACCACACTGCTCCTCCTGAATCCGAGGTTCAACCATCGGTCGAATTCTCCTCTCCAGTGCTCTGGAATAGACCTTACCGGGGAGGCTGAGGAGTGTGATCCCCCTATAGTTGGAACACACCCTCCACTCCCCCTTCTTAAACAGAGGGACCACCACCCGGTCTGCCAATCCAGAGGCACTGTCCCCGATCGCCACACGATGTTGCAGAGGCGTGTCAGCCAAGACAGTCCCACAACATCCAGAGACTTAAGGTAGTCAGGACGGATTTCATCCACCCCAGGAGCCTTGCCACTGAGGAGCTTTCTAACCACCTCCGTGACTTTGGCCTGGGTAATGGATGAGTCCGCCTCTGATTCCCCAGTCGCTGCTTCCTCTTCGGAAGACGTGACAATAGGATTGAGGAGCTCCTCGAAGTACTCCTTCCACCGCCCGACATCATCCTCAGTCAGGGTCAACAGCTCCCCACCCGCACCGTAAACAGTGCTGGTGGAGAGCTGCTTCCGCCTCCTGAGGCGTCGGACGGTTTGCCAGAATCTCTTCGAGGCCGACCTATAGTCCTCCTCCATAGCCTCCCCGAACTCCTCCCAGACCCGAGTTTTTGCCTCTGCGACTGCACGGGCTGCGGCACGCTTGGCCTGCCTCTGGGGTCCCACCTACCAACAAAGATAAGTAGGACTCCTTCTTCAGCTCGACGGCATCCCTTACTTCCGGTGTCCACCACCGGGTTCGGGCGTTGCCGCCGCGACAGGCACCAGAGACCTTGCGACCACAGCTACGAGCGGCCGCATCGACAGTGGAGGTAGAGAACATGGTCCACTCAGACTCCATGTCTCCAACCTCCCCCGGGATCTGGGAGAAGCCCCCCTGGAGCTGGGAGTTGAAGACCTCGCTGACAGAGGGTTCCACCAGTCGTTCCCAGCAGACCCTCACGATACATTTGGGCCTGCCAGGTCTGACCGGCTTCCTCCCCTCCCAGCGGATCCAACTCACCACCTGCTCCACACAGTTATCCTTCAAGTTCACTATTGCCTGAATAAAAGAGGCAAAAAAACACTGTTTTGTATGAAAAGAATGAGCGGTAAACACTAAATATGCACTTTTAACAGAAAATTACACATGTAGTTCATTGTAATTAAGCACCTGGATTTCCTTCCTTGGTGTTTCCATCCTTGAACTTGATCAGGTCAGGGATGCTGGTGGCTGCCTGTGTTGTGACTTATTTACAGTTGTATAAGAATACAGTTTACATGATTATTAACTGAATTTAACGTGATTATACATTAATTACAATAAGGTACAGCGGAATGTATTCTGAGCATTGAATGATTTATTTTGGAAAACCGGAAATGTTTTATTGTGAAGGGTGCTCAACCAGAACTAGACAAGTTTGTGAGGATATCTTGACTTCCTTTTTTATGCCCCACGCAGCGCTTGTGCCACGAGGCGGGGCATATCAACGCAGCTTGTTACTCCATGTATACTAAATGATGCAGGACGCACAATTAACAAACTCAGTGCAATCCAAAAAATTCTCGCACAAATGAAAAATCGGCTGAAAATGGGCCAAAACTTGGACAGTGTAAACCCAGCTTAAGTGCTTCGTCTTCACCCTTTACACCTCGGACTTAATCTACAACACAGACAGCTGCCATCTCCAGAAGTTCTCTGATGACTTTGCATTGTGGGCCATGTGTCTGAGGGTTAGGAGCTGGAGTACTGGTTGGTCATCACAGACTTTGTGGACTGGTGTGAACGCAACCACTTATGTCTCAACACCAGTAAGACGAAGGAGGTGGTGATTGACTTCAGGAGGAAACCACCTCCCCCACCGGTGAACATACAGGGGGAGGACATAAAGACTGTGGACAGTTTCAAATACCTGGGTGTTTACCTCAACAACAAACTGGACTGGACTCACAACACTGACGCCCTGTACAAGAAAGGCCAGAGTCGCCTCCACCTCCTGAGGAGACTGAGATACTTTGGAGTGAGCAGGCTTCTGCTTAAGACCTTCTATGACTCTGTTGTAGCCTCTGCTCTCCTCTGTGCTGTCATCTGTTGGGCCACGGGCAACACAGAGCGGGAGAGAAAGAGACTGAATAAGCTGGTCAGGAAGTCCAGCTCTGTCCTGGGCTGTCCTCTGGACTCTCTGGAGGAGGTGGCTGAGAGGAGGGTGTTAGCCAAGTTCAAATCCATCATGAACAATTCCTCTCACCCTCTGAACTGGACTGTAGTGGAGCTGAACAAGAAGAAGGAACAATACCGCACGTCGTTCCTCCCTGCTGCTGTCAGACTGTACAATAACACTGTGAAATAACCACATGCAATAATATGTCCACATATCACGTGCAATATTAATATGTTCATAAATCATTTGCATTAACAACTCGTTTACAAATCCCTGCACTAGTGTCATCATATCACATCTAAATTCCACTTCACATATTGTAAATAGGATGCTCCTATTTTTTAATTCCAATCATGCTTGTGTGTGTGTGTGTGTGTGTGTGTGTGTGTGTGTGTGTGTGTGTGTATGTATGTATGTATGTGTATATATATATATATATATCATTCTTATTTTATTGTATTGTTACAAGTATTATTATTGCTTATCTTTGCACACGCTGTTTGATGCACATTTTCCTCTACTTGCACTCATCTTGTGTGTTTTTTTTTAAGAGCTGACGTAACGTGACTTTCTCCACTGTGAGATCAATAAAGTTTCATCTTACTGAACGTCTGGCACCAGTAGATCATGGCAGTGTTCTATTTATTTTGACACCGGTTATATCAGACGGTTATCTAATTACAACTTGGCTTTTTTTTTTTTTTTTTTGAAAATGCCTGTTTTTACAAATAAAAAAATGGAATATTTTACAAAAGCACATTTATCTGTAAACACCAACACACGTCACATTAACGTGTTGGTTTACATAATGAATGACTCAACCAATTAGTGTTAGCTGAGGCACATTTTACCCAGAATCCTTTGCGATCTGTCTGTGTTTGTTACAAAACTTCAGAATTAGTGCATTATTCAACATTAAAAGATGTATGTTATATTTTAACTTTATACAAATGACAGAATTGACATTAATGGAGTTATTCTATCAGTGTTCATGTATTCATTTTATTTATACACCAAACCATAACTCAGCATTGCTTTATTTTCTAAGATTCGTGGCTCATCTAAGCTTGCTTCTTTGCTGGAAGCCATGTAGTAAACAGGAGCTTAAAGCAGGGGGCAAGATGTTCAAAGACAAAAGTGCTGACTCATTGTTTAGGTCTGTTGCCGATTTGATGCTGCCAGCAGCGATCGTGGTGTTAAAACTCAAAATCAGCTTATTAGTAGTTGCAAGTGTACAAGAGACAATACTGGAACTTAGCGGTTATCTGTAACTTCCGATACATTTTTGGGTGGATTATCGTTTTATTTTTATCACAGATAACTTTGCAGTTATCTGATTATCTGTTATCGAAGTTATTTTTTTTGGTTATCTGTGCCCACCACTGTCAGAGTGGTATTTGATGCATCCTCACATGATGAACACAGCCCATCTCTCAATGACTGTTTACACACTGGGCCTAACTTAAAGTAGACCTGCATTGAAATAAATGTGGTCAGATCTCAGAAAGAAATAGCTGATATGTATTTATAAGACCCTTATGAATGCAGTAAAGTAAATCTGCAAGCCCAAATTTGTAATTCAGCGGAGAAATCTTCATTTAAAAATGACAAATTTGCAGCTAAAATTTAGCCCTCAGCAAAAACTGTTTGTACATCCGGGTCATCGCAGTGACGTCCGGCAGAAGACGGAGCGCTCCCGCCTTCAGTCCGATCCTGCATTGAAATTGATTTTATCTGTTAGTAATGTTACTGTTATACACATCCTGATTTCAACATCCAAAAGTAAGCAGCAATGAATGTGAGGTACAGCTCTGCATGCTCAGATCAGCACGACATCGACAGCGGGTGACATTCTTCCCCGACGCCTTGCTCTCTGCCTCCGCTGCGCTTACTGAGTCTGCATGCTCGGTAAACGCCGAAGCGGGCCACTCACATCGCCCCCGTGTCTGCTGTGCAGCTGGCACCACGTCCATGTCTACTGAATGGAGGTGCAGCCAACTTAGCAAAAGTCCAGAGACTACGCTCGCTGTTTTGATGCAGAGCGGCTGGTGACACCTGTTGCTGCAAGGACAGACTTTCCGCAGCGCCGCACGTCTCGGTAATTGGAGCCGCAGAGCTCTGTGGCCGCTGAGAGAGGTTTATATCTTTTTAATGACTTGGATTCTTTGCGGGTCCCGCCTCCGTACCCCGAGACGGTAACACCGGAGGCGAAAGACAGTAGATTTTCAATGCGACACCACTCAATCAAACGGGCATATGAAAAAGTCCCCCAAAATAATTTTCAAACACAAATAAAAGAAATGTGTACTCACCAAACGTGCCTCAAGACAATATGAAGTTTTAAAAAGTAGATCCTTCCGTATAAGACAAGAAAAAGGTGCAGATGCAAACTGACGTAAATCCACAAATTACAGTTGGCGCGCGCAATGCATGCTGGGATAGGGTCTTCTCTCTGACGTCTCGGCAGCGTCCTGGATGTGCTGACAGTTTTGCGGAGGGCTAAATTTTAGCTGTAAATTTGTCATTTTTAAATGAAGATTTCTCCGTTGAATGACAGATCTGGGTTTGCAGATTTACTTTACTGCATTCAGAAGGATCTTATGTGTAAATATGTCATTTTTTGGTCCAAAGATCTGACTGCATTTATTTCAGTGCAGGTCTACTTTAAACCCAAACCTACTGTATGTGCTCATGAAGTTCAGGCTGCATGAGGTGGCCTTTACTGCTGATATAACTAAGGTTTTCCTTCAAGGATTTGTCTTCAGAAAACTGCTCTATAAATGAGCAGTCCTGTGACACGTTTTTGTTTTGTACAGAACGATGGTTTCTGCACCGATCTGTTTTGTACAGATCAGTGGTTTCTGCCACTAGTCTTCTGTGTTTTGGCCCGCCGCACCGTTCCTATTGGACAGCGCAAAGCTACGTCACAGCTCAGAGCGTCGAAAGTCCAAACTGCTTGGGACTCCGACAAGGGCGGTCGAATCTCCTCCACTCTCCCTTATCTCTGTTCTCTGCCTTTAACCTTCAGGTCCCTACTTCACCAGACTGTGAATTCCTCAAATCATATTGGATACTGGATCTATTGGACTACTATTGGATTTACCATGAAATTGATCAGCTGGTCTCTGAACGCTATTGACACCATTTTTTCTACAAGAAGATCAGGACCGGGGGATCCTATCTTCCCAGATGGAACATATCCTGCGGTCTATGTTCTCGACTCCTGGGTCTCTTGGCATGTTGCATGCTTGGCACCTTTCTCCATTGAGGACGTCCAGGATTTATTGATTCTTGGTCTTATGGTAGCATGGCTGGTACCTTTTGGCTTATGTGCTGCCCTGATCTACTGGAAAATTGGCAAGACGGCGGCATCAAGAGCCATGGCCCCTCGCTTGTCCGTCATGATTAACAAGGTTGGCAAGGCAGTGCATTCTCAGACTGCGATGACTTTTGAACTCAGACGCAAATTGGATGACATCTTGGTGCAGATGTGTGCCTTGCAGTTGAAGCTGAAGTTTTCAGAGGCTGGTGAATATTCTTAATTCAATTTCAATTTTCAATTTATTTTCCTTTATATAGCGCCAAATCACAACAGAGTTGCCTCAAGGTGCTTCACACAGGTAAGGTCTAACCTTACCAACCCCCAGAGCAACAGTGGTAAGGAAAAACTCCCTCTGAGGAAGAAACCTCAAGCAGACCAGACTCAATGGGTGACCTTCTGCTTGGGCCATGCTACAAACATAAATTACAGAAATAATTCACAGAACAATTCACGGATGAATATACAAGAATTGCTGTTGGCGCACAGGACAGGAGGGTCGCCAACACAAACACAACTCCCATCTCTGGATGGAGCTGCACTTTAAACAGAGAAAAAACAGAATCAGGCATCAGAAAGACAAAAAATACTGTATAATTTGCCAGCATTAATCAACAAGAAAAACAGAAGAAATACTAAGGCGATCGCCGGCCACTAGCCCTAAGCTTCACTAAAACACCGAGAATTTAGGTGAAGTTGAGGCCGCGGCCCGCTCCAATTGCTAATAACATGAATTAAAAGAGTAAAAAGCATAAAACAAAACTGTACCAGTATGCTAGCCATATGAAAGGGAAAATAAGTGTGTCTTAAGTCTGGACTTGAAAGTCTCCACAGAATCTGATTGTTTTATTGACGCAGGGAGACCATTCCACAGAACAGGGGCATGATAAGAGAAAGCTCTGTGACCCGCAGACTTCTTATTCACCCTAGGGACATAAAGTAGTCCTGCACCCTGAGAACATAAAGCCTGGGCTGCTACGTAAGGTTTAATTAGGTCAGCTAGGTAGGGAGGTGCCAGTCCATGAATAATTTTATAGGTTAGTAACAGAACCTTAAAATCTGATCTCACTGGGACAGGAAGCCAGTGAAGAGACACCAAAATGGGTGTAATGTGGTCGAACATTCTGCTTCGTGTCAAAAGTCTGGCTGCAGCATTTTGAACCAATTGGAGAGCCCTAATGCAAGACTGCGGTAAACCAGAAAATAGAACATTGCAGTAGTCCAATCTAGAAGAGATGAACGCATGGATCAGGGTCTCAGCATCAGCCGTAGACAGGATGGAACGAATCTTCACTATATTTCGCAGGTGGAAGAAAGCAGTCCTAGTATATTCTAATATGGAGGCCAAAGGACAACGAAGGATCAAAAATTACCCCAGGGTTCCTCACTTTGTCAGTGTGATGTATGACACACGAGCCGAGGCTGAGTGTTAACTGGTCAAATTGATGCCGATGTCTCACTGGACCAAGAACCATCATTTCAGTCTTTTTAGAGTTTAAAAGTAGGAAGTTTCTAGACATCCAGCTTCTCACTGCTGCAATGAGATTACCAGCAGTTATCAGCATATATAACTGAGTATCATCTGCATAGCAGTGAAGGGTAATCCCAAAACGCTGCAATATGTGCCCAAGGGGTGCTATATAAAGGGAGAAAAGCAGGGGGCCTAAGACAGACCCCTGAGGAACCCCAAATTTCATGTCACTAAGGTAGAGGTAGTGTTACTGTAGAAAACACAGTGAGACCGACTGGTCAGTAGGACGTCAGCCAGGGCAAGGGCACTCCCAGTAATCCCAAAATGAATTTCCAGCCTATCATGTAGAATATGATGATCCACTGTATCAAATGCAGCACTGAGATCTAACAGCAGCAGAACCGTACTGGTGTCTGAGTCTATTGTAAGCAGAAGATCACTCACCACTTTAGTGAGGAGCTGAGGTGTCTCACTCCCCCCTCCTTCCCCCATCAACACCCCCCCCCCCCCCCCCTTCTGGGCGCCTGCTAACAGTCTTCCTTCCACCTTCGGCGGGGGCGGTGCAGTTTTTGCTGCAGCCCACGCCCCCCTCCAAGCTGATGGCGGCACATTTCAGGGTTGCTGCGTGGCCTTCACCCACTTGCCTCAATTCGGATAACGGACTTCTTCAAACTTAGTGCACATAAACAATGTCAAATGTGTATGTGTTGCCTTTAATTCTGATGTGTGCCATTATTGCGGTAAACAAGTAATAATTGTGGACTAATTGATGTTTGAGGTAACTGGAGTGTAAACGTAATTTCTCCACTGTGAGATCAATAAATTATATCTCATCTAAGTTGGATTGGGTTGAACTTATGTTTTTTTTCTTTTGTTCAATAAAAAAAAAAAAAAAAAGAAATAAAAGATTGGGTTGTACTTTGACCGCGTCAGCCTGCTGACAAGCGGCAGTGCGCGCTCCCGTCAGAAGCATCGCTTTAGCTCAGCTTTTGATGCGACGCTTCTGACGCCTCTAAAAAGCAATGCGTCTGATTGAAAATAATGCTTTTTAGACCGATTCTTGACACCTCTGACGCTTCCAACGCGTGAAAGGCCCAATAGTCTGCAATAATTGTAGCACAGGACTTTTGCACATTTTTCAGTTGTTACATTGTTTACATCGCCTATAGTGTATCGCCTATAGTCATACAGTTTTACATTTCCTTTTGCACTCTCTCAATTGCTACACTGTTTACAGTGTCCACATGTTACACAATTTTACATTTCAGCAAAGGACTTCACGTGTTTCTTTATGTGATATTGTTGTTTATTCATGTTATATTGTCTGGTATTGCACTGCGTGCACTTTTTAAGGAGCAGCCCCCCTAATCTCGTACTATGCAGACTGTGTTTGCTGTGTATAATGTCAATAAAGGTTTTCTATTCTAATGAGCTTGAAATAGCGCTGATCAAAATAATGAGGATAAAATCTGTATTGGATTCCTGATCGGGATGCAACATCCGATTTCGATCAAGTCTGAAACCACGTGATTGGGCCCAATTTCCGATCACGTGATCGGATTGGGACATCCCTATAGGTTCCTGTTGGTGCATGGACCTCCAGTTAAGGATTGCAAAAATGAGGTACATGTCCTGAGAATGAACAGAGTTGTTTTCGGAGCATCTCCCAGCCCATTCCTGCTCACTGCCACCATTAGAAAACATCTCACACTGTTTGAAACAGAACAGCCAAAGGTTGTACAGACTCTCAGATACTCTCTGTATGTAGATGATTTTATTTCCAGCTCACCTGCTGTGCAGGAAGCTCTACATGTGACAACAGCAACAAAGGACGTTCTTGCTGACACCTTTTTCTTAACGTTGTAATACAAACGATAAACTGCAATCAATCAAAATGTTTTTTTTTCCTCCCAAAATGAGATGTTCTGTGCTGATGTCCAGCAGTCCAAAACTGTATGGCTTCAGACCTGCAGACTCCAGCAGTCAGCTGAGCTCACCTCATGTATAGAGAGACAATCATGCCATTAATGTGTTAAACGAAATGTTTTTGATCTACAGATTTTGTTTATTTCTATTTATGTCCAGAGATCAAGGATCCACCATGTAGAGGTTATTTACGTCCAGAGATCAAGGTTCCCCAATGTAGAGTTTATTTATGTCCAGAGTTTAAGGATCCAGTGGCCAATTTCATATTTATATTGATATCCATAAAATCTTATCAATACCCATCCCGACATTTGATGGTTAATTATCCCATTAAGCCATTCGTTGCTTTGGGTGAAGAAACTCCATCTCAGACGTACACAAGATTTCCTGGATTATTTTGGGAAGAAAATAGAAGACATCAGGTTAAACATATCCCGGCATGCCTTAACCCAGCCACTACACCCTGCATTGAGGTGGGCGCCATTACTGAGGTATTACCTAGATTTACAGAATTTGACAGTATCTCACTAGGCATGCTGACAAAACTCGTAATGTCAACAAAAAGCACAACCTGTTTATTTGATCCTATACCAACAAAACTGTTTAAGGACCTGTGGTCCACTCTTGGGCCGACTGTGCTGGAAATTATTAATCTTTCTTTAACTTCTGGATCTGTTCCTAAATGTTTCAAATCTGCAATGATTAAACCATTATTTAAGAAACCTAATCTTGACCCTAGTGTATTGAAAAACTATCGGCCGATATCAAATCTATCATTTTTCTCTAAAATTCTGGAAAAAGTGGTGTCACGGCAGCTTGTAGACTATCTTACTGAGAATAATCTCTTTGAGCCACTGCAGTCTGCTTTTAGAAAATATCATTCCACAGAGACGGCTCTCACTAAAGTGGTGAATGATCTTCTGCTTACAATGAATTCGGACACCACTACGGTTCTGTTGCTGTTAGATCTCAGTGCTGCATTTGATACTGTGGATCATCATATTCTACTTGATAGGCTGGAAAATCATTTTGGGATTACTGGGAGTGCCCTTGCATGGCTGATGTCATACTTGACCAGTCGTTGCCACTGTGTTTTGTACAGGAACACTACCTCTAACCTTAGTGACATTTAATGTCACTAGAGCTTTCTCTTATTGTGCCCCTGTTTGTGGAATGATCGCCCTGCGTCAATAAACAGTCAGATTCTGTGGAGATTTTCAAGTGCAGACTTAAGGACGCACTTATTTCCCTTTCATATGGCTAGCATACTGGTACAGTTTTGTTTACGCCTTTTTTCTCTTTTAATTCATTTATTAGTAATTGGAGCGGGCTGTGGCCTCAACTTCACCTAAATTCTCTGTGTTTTAGTGAAGCTTAGGGCTGGTGGCCGGCGACCACCTTAGTATTTCTTCTGTTTTTCTTATTGATTATTGCTGGCAAATTATACAGTATTTTTTGTCTTTCTGATGCCTGATTCTGTTTTCTCTCTGTTTAAGGTGCAGCTCCATCCAGAGATGGGAGTTGTATTCGTGTTGGCAATCCTCCTGTCCTATGCGCCAATAGCATTTCTTGTATATTCGTCCATGAATTGTTCTGTGAATTGTTCTGTAATTTATGTCTGTATCATGGCCCAAGCAGAGGGTCACCCCTTTGAGTTTGGTCTGCTTGAGGTTTCTTCCTCAGAGGGAGTTTTCCTTACCACTGTTGCTCTTGGGGTTGGTAAGGTTAGACCTTACCTGTTGTGATTTGGTGCAATATAAATGAAAATAAATTGAAAATAGACGTGCTGCTGTTGTCCGAAATGACACATGCACATTCTTCACTTTTGGACATGTACACACACCCACTTTGAAAAACGGAACATCTACAAATTTGTCTGAGGTGAATGAATAATCCAAAAATAAAACATAACATAACTGCATGGCTGAAGTATCTGCTAACGTTAGCCATTAGCATTTAGCTGCAGGAGGTTGAATCAATCACTCAGTCGAGGTGTGTGTACATTATATTTGTAAATTGTTCGATCTATTTTTATTCTTGCCAAATAAAGCTATGCATTTTTTTCATGGTTGCTGCTCTCAATACAGTTTCAATTAAATTTCAGTTTATTTCATTTATATCACACCAAATCACAACAAAGCTGCCTCAAGGCACTTCCCACAAGTAAGGTCCAACCTTACCAACCCCCAGAGCAAGAACACAGGCGACAGTGCTAAGGAATAAACTCCCTTTGATTTAAGGAAGAAACCACAAGCACACCAGACTCAAAGGGGTGACCCTCTGCTTGGGCCATGATAGCAACACACTTGACAATACAAGTATACTGTTGTGTGGGCCGCTAGAAGAGGAGGTACTGCTGGCCCACCATCAGAGGGCGCCCTGCCTGAAGTGCGGGCTTCAGGCACGAGAGGGCGCTGCCGCCACGGACACAGCCGGGGGTGACAGCTGTCACTCATTATCTCTTGACAGCTGTCACCCATCCATGCCTCATCAACTCACTCCATAAAACCCTGACGTCATCTCCACCTCATTGCCGAGATATCGTCGAACCGTTAAGGTAACGTTCTCAGCCTTGATCTTTGTCATATTAACTTTGTTTAGTGAACTCGTTGTTGCAGCTGTTTTCCTGCGGAGTATTATCTGGAGATTGGCGTGACCGGCGACAGCTTCGCTTTACTACCTCACCAGATAAGTGCTGAGACAGGAGCTGCACGAGTGTGTGTGTTAGAGGTGGAGGTGGACTCTCCATCGTGGTTGTTACTGGGTGTGCACACACCCATATCTTATTGTCTCTGCTCCTTGCCAGCAGTACCAGATCCGACCTTCGAAGACGGTGGCCACCTGGGGACTCGGGACTTGGCGGCTCCAGTATTCTCCGGGTTCGGTGGCGGAGGAAATCGTGTGGTTCCGGTTCATCTCAGGACAGACGTCTTCTATCCTCGAGCCTGCCCACACGTCACCCTTGTGATTGACTGTTTGCAAATTTTCACATTCCTCTGTATTGTGGTTGTGCTCATTCACAACAGTAAAGTGTTCATATTTGACTCTTTCATTGTCCGTTCTTTTACGCCCCCTGTTGTGGGTCCGTGTCACTACACTTTCCCAACATATACAGGAAATTAGGAGGCCTGCAGATGAAGACACATGCTCCCATCTCTGGATGGAGCCGCACCTCAAACAGAGACAAAAAACAGAATCATGCAGCAAAAAGACATCAAATACAGTACGAGGTCTGTTAGATAAGTAGCCGACCTTTTTATTTTTTCAAAAACCTGATGGATTTTATTCATGTGTGCTTGCATGAGCAAACCTTGAACCTTCATGCGCATGCGTGATTTTTTTCACGCCTGTCGGTTGCGTCATTTGCTTGTAAACAGCCTTTGTGTGACGATGGGTGTAATCTCTCGTCATTTTTTCTTTGCAAGGAAATGGCGCAATGACTGGAGCAGCGCAACTGCATCAAGTTTTGCCACAAACTGGGCAATAGCCAGGTGGAAACCATTCGGATTATTCAGATGGCTTTCGGTGATGATCCTCTGGGCATTACACAGATTAAGGAGTGGTACAACCGGTTTAAAGACGTCCGCACAACGGTGGAGAGCGTGCCGCACTCCGATTGGCATCAACATGCTGAAACGAGCGGATCATTTCCAAAGTGAACACTGTGGTGAAGTGGGACCGTCGTGTGATTATCCGAGAAATTGCGGAAGAGGTGGACATCAGCACTTTTTCAGCACATTCCACTGTGAAAGAAGATTTTGCCATGAAAAGAGTGGCGGTGAAATTCATCGGCACAAAGCTGAACGCACTGCAACAGTGTCTTCGTGATGAAGCCTCACAGGACATGCTGTGACATGTCCAGCTTGTCCACAATTTCTCGGATAGTCACACGACTGAAAAGCCACCGAAAGCCGTCTGAATCTTCCGAATGGTTGACGAGCTGGGCATGTTACAACATGTCCTGTGAGGCTTCAACACGGAGGCGCTGTTGCTGCGTCATCAGCTTCGTGCTGATGAATTTCGCTGCAACTCTTTTCAGGGCAAAATCTTCTTTCACGGTGGAATGTGCTGAAAAAGTGCTGATGTCCACCTTTTCCGCAATTTCTCCGATAATCACACGACGGTCCCACATCACCACAGCATTCATTTTGGAAGTGATCTGGTCATTTCAGCATGGTGATGGCCGACTGGAGCGTGGCTCGCTCTCCACCGTTGTGCGGACGTCTTTAAACCGGTTATACCGCTCCTTAATCTGTGTGATGCTCAGAGGATCGTCACCGAAAGCCGTCTGAATAATCTGAATGGTTTCCACCTGGCTATTGCCCAGTTTGTGGCAAAATGTGATGCAGTCACGCTGCTCCAGTTTTTCCGCCATTTCCTTGCAAAGAAAAAATGACGAGAGACTCCACCCATCCTCACTCCAAGGGTGCTTACAAGCAAATGACGCAACCGACAGGCGTTAAAAAAATCACGCATGCGCACAAAGGTTCAAGGTTGGGTCATGCAAGCACATGTGATTCAAATCCATCAGGGTTTTGAAAAAATAAAAAGGTCGGATACTTTTCTAACAGACCTCGTATAATTTGTCAGTATTAAACAACAAGAAAAACAGAGGAAATACTAAGGTGATCGCCAGCCACTAGACCTAAGCTTCACTAATTGATCCAGACTTTAGATGAAGTTGAGGCCGTGGCCCGCTCTGTTTCTTAATAAAATGAATTTAAAAAGAGTAAAAAGCATGGTAACATACTATGCCAGTGTGCTAGCCATGCGAAGGGAACATAAGTGCGTCTTAAGTCTGGACTTGAAAGGCTCTACAGAATCCGACTGTTTTATTGATGCAGGGAGATCATTCCACAGAATACGGGCATGATAAGAGAAAGCTCTGTCACCTGCAGACTTTTTATTCAACCTAGGGACACAAACTAGTCTTGCACCCTGAGAACGCAGAGCATGGGGTGCTATGTAGGGTTTAATTACGTCAGCTTAATAGGGAGATGCTAGTCCGTGAGCCAGTGAAGAGACACCAGAATGGGTGTAATGTGGTCAAACTTTCTGTTTCCTGTTTTTTTTTTTTTTCTGTTTTCAAAAGTCTGGCAGCAGCACTTTGAACCAATTGGAGACCCCTAATGCTGGACTGCGGTAAACCAGAAAATAGAACATTGCAATAGTCCAATCTAGAAGAGATAAACGCATGAATCGGGGTCAGGAGTGGCAATCTTCACTATATTTCGTAGGTGGAAGAAAGCAGTCCTTGTATTATCTCTAATGTGGAGGTCAAAGGACAAAGTAGCATCAAAAGTTACCCCAAAGTTCCTCACTTTGTCAGTGTGATGTATGACACACGAGCCTCGGCTAAGTGTTAGCTGGTCAAATTGATGCTGATGTCTCACTGGACCAAGAACCATCATTTTAGTCTGGTCAGAGTTTAAAAGTAAGAAATTGCTAGACATCCAGCTTTTCACTGATGCAAGGCAATCTTCTAAGGATTTATGTGAATGAGGTTACCGGCATGTATAACTGAGGATCATCAGCACAGCAGTGAAAGGTTATCCCAAAATGCCGTAATATGTGCCCAAGTGGTGCTATATAAAGAGAGAAAAGCAGGGGGCCTAAGACGGACCCCTGTGGAACCCAAATTTCATGTCATTAAGGTTAGAGATAGTGTTATTGTAAAAACACAGTGAGAACGACTGGTCAGGTATAATGTCAACCATGCAAGGGCATTTCCAGTAATCCCACAGTGATTCTCCAGCCTACTGAATATGATGATCCACGGTATCAAACGCAGCACTAAGATCTAACAGCACCAGAACCGTAGTGGTGTCCGAATCCACTGCAAGCAGAAGATCATTCACCATTTTAGTGAGAGCCGTCTCTGTGGAATGATAATTTCTAAAAGCAGACTGCAGTGGCTCAAAGAGATTATTCTCAGTAAAATAGTCCACAAGCTGCCATGAAGACACGTTTTCTAGTATTTTAGAGCAACATGATCGACTTGATATCGACCTATAGTTTTTCAATACACAAAGGTCAAGATTAGATTTCTTAAGTAATGGTTTAATCACTGCAGATTTGAAACATTTAGGAACAGATCCAGAAGTTAAAGAAAGATTAATAAATTCCAGCACAGTCGGCCCAAGAGTGGGCCACAGGTCCTTAAACAGTTTTGTTGGCATCATATCAAATAAACAGGTTGTGCTTTTTGGTGACGTTACAAGTTTCGTCAGCATGCTTGGTGAGATACTATCAAATTCTGTAAATCTAGGTAATACCCCAGTAATGGCAGCCACTACAGGGTGTAGTGGCTGGGTTAAGGCATGCTGAGATATGTTTAACCAAATGTCTTCTATTTTTCTCAAAGTAATCCAGGAAATCTTGTGCTGTAAAAGGAGAGCGACTTACAGGTGGTTGTACATGAATAAGTGTTGCCATCGTATCGAACAACAACTTTGAGTTATGCTTGTTTTTGTTGATCAAATCAGAGTAATAGGTCCGCTTTGTTGCCAGTAATACATGCTTATAGTCTGAGATTGCATCATGTCGTGTGGGGGAATATTTTTAGTTTTGAACTATGCCATTTTCATTCTAGACCTCTAGCCTTATGCTTGAGGTCATGCAAGTAATCATTGAACAAGGTGCATGTGTTTTGGGGGTGTTTGGTTTTAATATAGGTGGCGCAATCATACTGAGTGTAGTTTTGAGCACTGAGTTTAAACTGTCCACAAGACCGTCTATCGATTGGGCATCCAACGTTGAAGCTAAGATATCAGGCAGTCTTGCTTTGAGTTCAGTTGTAATTGAGTTGATGCATCGCCACAGTGATTAATAAGGTTATTGTTCCACTAAACTCTGTTTAAGAAGCGGAACCAGAGGGTGTGTTCCAACTACAGGGGGATCACACTCCTCAGCCTCCCCGGTAAGGTCGATTCCAGAGTACTGGAGAGGAGAATTCGACTGTTAGTCGAACCTCGGATTCAGGAAGAACAGTGTGGTTTTTGTCCTGGTCGCGGCACACTGGACCAGCTCTACACCCTCCATCGGGTGCTCGAGGGTTCATGGGAGTTCGCCCATGAACCCATGTGCTTTGTGGATCTGGAGAAGGCATTCGACCGTGTCCCTCGGGGCAAGCTGTGGGGAGTACTCCAGGAGTACGGTGTCTGGGGTCCTTTGCTAAGGGCTATCCGGTACCTGTACGACAGCAGTAGGAGTTTGGTTCGCATTGGCGGTAGTAAGTCAAACCTGTTTCCAGTGCACGTTGGCCTCAGCCAGGGCTACCCTTTGTCACCAGTTCTGTTCATTACCTTTATGGACAGAATTTCTCGGCACAGCCAGGGTGTAGAGGGGGTCCGTTTGGGAACCACAGATCTCATCTCTGCTGTTTGCAGACGATGTGGTTCTGTTGGCTTCGTCAAATTGGGACCTTCAGCGTGCGCTGGGGTGGTTTGCAGCCTAGTGTGAAGCGTCCGGGATGAAAATCAGCACCTCCAAATCCGAGGCCATGGTTCTTGACCAGAAAAAAGTGCTTTGCTCTCTTCAGGTCGGTGGAGTGTCCTTGCCTCAAGTGGAGGAGTTTAAGTATCTTTGGGCCTTGTTCACGAGCGAGGGACGGATGGAGTGTGAGATCGTCAGACAGATCGGGGCAGCGTCTGCAGTAATGCGGTCGCTGTATCGGACCGTCGTGGTGAAGAGAGAGCTGAGCAGGGGGGCAAAGCTCTCGATTTACCGTTCCATCTACATTCCACCCTCACCTATGGTCATGAGATTTGGCTCATGACCGAAAGAATGAGATCACAAGTACAAGCGGCCGAGGTGAGTTTCCTCCTCAGGGTGGCTGAGCGCTTCCTTAGAGATAGGGTGAGGAGCTCGGAGTCGAGCTGCTGCTCTTCCATGTCAAAAGGAGCCAGCTGAGGTGGCTCGGGCATCTTTTCCAGATGCCTCCCTGGACGCCTCGCTGAAGAGGTGTTCCAGGCACGTCCCATTGGGAGGAGGCCCCGGGGAAGACCCAGGACACGCTGGAGGGACTACGTCTCTCGGCTGGCTTAGGAATGCCTCTGGGTTCCCCCGGAGGAGCTGGAGGAGGTGTGTGTGGATCGGGAGGTCTTGGCGGCTTTGCTTCAGCTGCGACTCCCTGTGACCCGACTCTGGATAAAGCGGAAGAAAATGGATGGATGGTCCACTAAACATGGCAGCAAACCTGTAAACCTAATAAGTGAGTGATCAGAGACCACTGATGCAAGAGGCATGATGCAAATATTCGTGACAGCAATACCATGTGGGAGAACCAAATCCAGGGTATTTCCAGTAAGCTTGGGACTCCGGCAAGGACGGTCGCATTCCTCCCCTTTCCTCTATTCCTTTCTGCTCTCTATCTCTGCTCCGACCTTCAGAGTCCCAGCTTCACCAGACTGTGAATTCTTCAAATTAAGATTTGGATTAACTATGGAATTGATCAGCTGGTCTCTCAGCGCTATAGACACCATTTTTTCGACAAGGAAATCAGGGTTGGGGGACCCTGCATGCCCTGATGGAACCTACCCAGTGGGCTATGCGTTCGACGCTTGAGAGAATGGAGTGTGACATGTGGCTCCATTCTCTGTGGAAGACTGTATCTCTCCACCTAACATCAACATGGCACCCTTATCGGCTCCTGAAGGCCAGATTCCCTGCTCTTCCCCCAGAAGGATCTATGGCCTTGGTGAAGGAATTCGGCTCCCCCTTCTCATCTATCCCCCCCTTCCAGCCTGCTGTTGCCTAGCAACATCAGACTTTACACACACACACGGACAGAAACTGTCAGACTTTACACATACGGTCAGAAATTGACAGAAATTTAACTCATTTGCACACTACGCATGTCTCCCTCCCTCCATCCCTATTACCCCCCGTGTCTCTCCACTCCCCTCACCCTGGCTTCCTCCTTGCCACCTCAAAGACAGCGCGGTTTTTACTGCTGCAGTAAAAAACGACTGGGCCAAGCTGAGCGGTGCGGGCCCCTCCTGCTGCAGCCTTCACCCACTTTGCCTCAATTCGGATGATGGACTACTTCAAGTTTAGAGCACATAAACAATGTCAAATGTATATGTGTTGTCTTTAATTTTGATGTGTGCCATTATTACATTGAAAAAAGTAATAATTGTGGATTCATTGCTGTATCTTGTCTGAGGTAATTGGACTGAAAATGTAATTGCCCTGTTTGGGATCAATAAAGTTGGCTGGAATCTGAAACTAATGTGCGTCAAGTCCTGAATGCATTGCTGGAATCCTAATACGGCCATAATTTTAATAAATGATTTGCAGAGGGGATCAGAAGCGTTATTTGTATACTCAACAAAAATATAAACGCAACACTTCTGGTTTTGCTCCCATTTTGTATGAGATGAACTCAAAGATCTAAACCTTTTTCCACATACACAATATCACCATTTCCCTCAAATATTGTTCACAAACCAGTCTAAATCTGTGATAGTGAGCACTTCTCCTTTGCTGAGATAATCCATCCCACCTCACAGGTGTGCCATATCAAGATGCTGATTAGACACCATGATTAGTGCACAGGTGTGCCTTACACTGCTCACAATAAAAGGCCACTCTGAAAGGTGCAGTTTTATCACACAGCACAATGCCACAGATGTCACAAGATTTGAGGGAGCGTGCAGTTGGCATGCTGACAGCAGGAATGTCAACCAGAGCTGTTGCTCGTGTATTGAATGTTCATTTCTCTACCATAAGCCGTCTCCAAAGGAGTTTCAGAGAATTTGGCAGTACATCCAACCAGCCTCACAACCGCAGACCACGTGTAACCACACCAGCCCAGGACCTCCACATCCAGCATGTTCACCTTCAAGCGCCTTGGGGCAACTGTTTGTTGTGATTTGGCGCTATACAAGAAAAAAGTTGATTGATTGATTGAAGATCGTCTGAGACCAGCCACTCAGACAGCTGCTGAAACAATCAGTTTGCAGAACCAAAGAATTTCTGCACAAACTGTCAGAAACCGTCTCAGGGAAGCTCATCTGCTTGCTCGTCGTCCTCATCGGGGTCTTGACCTGACTCCAGTTCGTCGTAGTAACCGACTTGAGTGGGCAAATGCTCACATTCGCTGGTGTTTGGCACATTGGAGAGGTGTTCTCTTCACGGATGAATCTCGGTTCACACTGTCCAGGGCAGATGGCAGACAGCGTGTGTGGTGTCGTGTGGGTGAGCGGTTTTCTGATGTCAATGTTGTGGATCGAGTGGCCCATGGTGGCGGTGGGGTTATGGTATGGGCAGGCGTCTGTTTATGGACGAAGAACACAGGTGCATTTTATTGATGGCATTTTGAATGCACAGAGATACCGTGACCAGATCCTGAGGCCCATTGTTGTGCCATACATCCAAGAACATCACCTCATGTTGCAGCAGGATAATGCACGGCCCCATGTTGCAAGGATCCGTACACAATTCTTGGAAGCTGAAAATGTCCCAGTTCTTGCATGGCTGGCATACTCACCGGACATGTCACCCATTGAGCATGTTTGGGATGCTCTGGACCGGCGTATATGACAGCGTGTTCCTGGATATTGGCAGTTCCTGCCAATATCCAGCAACTTCGCACAGCCATTGAAGAGGAGTGGACCAACATTCCACAGGCCACAATTGACAACCTGATCAGCTCTATGCGAAGGAGATGTGTTGCACTGCATGAGGGAAATGGTGGTCACACCAGATACTGACTGGTATCCCCCCCCAATAAAAAAAACTGCACCTTTCAGAGTGGCCTTTTATTGTGGGCAGTCTAAGGCACACCTGTGCACTAATCATGGTGTCTAATCAGCATCTTGATATGGCACACCTGTGAGGTGGGATGGATTATCTCAGCAAAGGAGAAGTGCTCACTATCACAGATTTAGACTGGTTTGTGAACAATATTTGAGGGAAATGGTGATATTGTGTATGTGGAAAAAGTTTTAGATCTTTGAGTTCATCTCACACAAAATGGGAGCAAAACCAAAAGTGTTGCGTTTATATTTTTGTTGAGTGTATGTTCACTAGTTGACAAGTTAGAGATGAACGCACCAAATTCATCTAAGAATTCACAATATGGGCCAGGTGGCCTATATACAGTGACAAAGTAATACAGCTGATTTTTATTCTTCTGACCTTGGCAATACGTAGCATTGTGGGCAGAGCAGAAAATCAGATGCTCAAATGAGTTATATTTGTGACCCCCAACAGCTAATAAGCTAAACTCAGATTTATAAATAAAAGCAACACCCTCGCCTTGCTTCGCATCACGAGGGACGTGACTACATGTATATGCTGGTGGGCAGGCCTCATTTAAGGGGAGGACAGCTGTAGGTTTAAGCCAGGTTTCACATAACCTAATCATATCTAAGTGCTGATCCATAATTAGATCATTAATCTACAATGATTTTGAGGACAGTGATCTTATGTTAATGAGACCCAGACTAAGGACTTCATTGGGGTTGACAGTTGGCCTGTTTGGATTTACCGGTGGTTCCAGAGTAGCATCTATAAGATGCCTGTAAGTAGGTTTAGGTTTGAGACATTACACAAGGGTTGTAGGTAGAGGTGAGATGAAGTCGCTCTCAAGTCATCAATCTGCAAGTCTCAAGTCAGCTTACAAACAAAGTGGTGGCCATTATGACTTGAGACTTGACTTGGGACTTTCTGATTCATGACTTGAGAGGGACTTGATGATGACTTCATCCCACCTCTGGTTGTAGGTAACAGACACAAAATATTTGATATTGCTAGAACAGCCCAAAGCCGTACAGACCTCCGGATCCACACACACTTCCCCCAGCTCCTCCCGGGGAACCCCGAGGCCTTCCCAAGCCAGCTGCGAGACATAGTCCCTCCAATGTGTCCTGGGTCTTCCCCAGGGCCTCCCCCTGATGGGACATGCCTGGAACACCTCTCCAACAAGGAGTCCAGGGGGCATCCGAAAAAGATGCCTGAGCCGCCTTAGCTGGCTCCTTTCGACGTGGAGAAGCAGCAGTTCAACTCCTAGCTCCTCCCGATTGGCCGAGCTCCTCACCCTATCTCTCAGGGAGCACCCAGCCACCCTGCGGAGAAAACTCATCTCAGCTGCTTGTTCTTGCAATCTCATTCTTTCAGTTATGAGCCAAATCTCATGACCATAGGTGAGGGTCGGAATGTAGATTGATCAGTAAATCGAGAGCTTTGCCCCCCTACTCAGCTCTCTCTTCACCACGATGGTCCAATACAACGACCGCATCACTGCAGATGCTGCACCGATCCGTCCGTCGAGCTCAGTTATGAAGAAATACAAACAGTATGGCACTCTGTGGTAAATCTGTGTGGAGTAGACAGTTCTCAAACACTGAGTGACTGTGCAAGAAGGAGACGAGTGAGGAAAGCCACCAAGACACCCAGACAGCCCAGAAGAAGTTAAGGCTTCTGTGGCTGTGATTGGAGAAATTGTACACAGTGTATGTTTTGCATTTTGTATCCCCACTTATACAGCTTCATAATGAACTGGTCCAGAGGAGGATTTTCTTTCACCAAAACATTAAATTTGTGCTTGCATCTCAGGTGTACTTTCTGGCAAAATGTAGCTGAACTTTCAGGTCTTCTTTTTTAATAAAATCCACTGCACGCTCCCTCTCTCTCTCTCTCTCTCTCTCTCTCTGCACTGCACGCGCTCTCTCTCTCTCGCTCTCTCTGCACTGCACGCTCTCTGTCTCTGCACTGCACGCTTTCCCTCTCTCTCTGCATTGCACACTCTCCCTCTCTCTCTGCACGTTCTCTCTCTGCACTGCACGCTCTCTCTCTCTCTGCACTGCACGCTCTCTGTCTCTGCACTGCACGCGCTCTCTGCACTGCACATGCTCTTGGCATTTTGTTTTTCCTCAGATAACGAGATAATTTATCAGTTTCCTATTGGAACAAACAAGTGTTCTGCCTGACTGTCAGAGGGGCAGGAGAAGTGACGAGTGTGTGTCACTGAAAAAGACGTTCAGTGATGCTTCAGCTTTATCGGTGGCCCAGTCACAGTGAGCCTGACGTGGATGTGTGTGTGTGGGTTCATTCTCATGTTGGCTGTTCTGTTCATTGTCTCCAGGCATGTGATGACCTCAGCAGATGGACTGTCTTGTTGGGGTCGTCTCTCAATTCTTGTGGTCCAAGAATTGAAAATATATCATTCATCATAGAAGCGACAGGACACAAAGCCGACTTTCATTCTCCTCGGACGTTGGCAAAGAAAGTAAGTACTCCACATCATGCAACAAATACAGAACGTCTCTCAAAGCAATAACTGTTTTTCAAGTTCTGCGAATCACGTCTGGGATGTTGCACTGGTGCTATGCATCGCTGCATTGTGCCGCTTATGTGGAAAAAAATAAAAACCAGCTGGTACCTGTGGAAGTAAGTAAGTAAATTTTATTTATATAGTACCTTTCACAGACAAGAGCCACAAGGTGCTTCACAACATAAAAGCACAATACACCACACAATACATCAGACAATGGCCGAGACATTTAAAAACATAACATAGGAAAGCAAAGCAGCCCAAAAGCTAAGCAAAAGCTTGTGTAAAAAAGAAGGTCTTAAGTTGGCTTTTAAAAATGACGACAGAGTCCAGTGAGCGCAGAGAGAGCGGGAGACCATTCCAAAGCCTGGGAGCAACAGCCTGGAAGGATCGCTCTCCTCTGGTTGCAAAACGGGTGCGAAAAACTCCCTTTTACAGGAAGAAACCTCCAGCAGAACCAGGCTCAGGGAGGGGCAGTCTTCTGCTGGGACTGGTTGGGGCTGAGGGAGAGAACCAGGAAAAAGACATGCTGTGGAGGGGAGCAGAGATCGATCACTAATGATTAAATGCAGAGTGGTGCATACAGAGCAAAAAGAGAAAGAAACAGTGCATCATGGGAACCCCCCAGCAGTCTACGTCTATAGCAGCATAACTAAGGGATGATTCAGGGTCACCTGATCCAGCCCTAACTATAAGCTTTAGCAAAAAGGAAAGTTTTAAGCCTAATCTTAAAAGTAGAGAGGGTGTCTGTCTCCCTGATCTGAATTGGGAGCTGGTTCCACAGGAGAGGAGCCTGAAAGCTGAAGGCTCTGCCTCCCATTCTACTCTTACAAACCCTAGGAACTACAAGTAAGCCTGCAGTCTGAGAGCGAAGCGCTCTATTGGGGTGATATGGTACTACGAGGTCCCTAAGATAAGATGGGACCTGATTATTCAAAACCTTATAAGTAAGAAGAAGAATTTTAAATTCTATTCTAGAATTAACAGGAAGCCAATGAAGAGAGGCCAACACGGGTGAGATATGCTCTCTCCTTCTAGTCCCTGTCAGTACTCTAGCTGCAGCATTTTGAATTAACTGAAGGCTTTTTAGGGAACTTTTAGGACAACCTGATAATAATGAATTACAATAGTCCAGCCTAGAGGAAATAAATGCATGAATTAGTTTTTCAGCATCACTCTGAGACAAGACCTTTCTGATTTTAGAGATATTGCGTAAATGCAAAAAAGCAGTCCTACATATTTGTTTAATATGCGCTTTGAATGACATATCCTGATCAAAAATGACTCCAAGATTTCTCACAGTATTACTAGAGGTCAGGGTAATGCCATCCAGAGTAAGGATCTGGTTAGACACCATGTTTCTAAGATTTGTGGGGCCAAGTACAATAACTTCAGTTTTATCTGAGTTTAAAAGCAGGAAATTAGAGGTCATCCATGTCTTTATGTCTGTAAGACAATCCTGCAGTTTAGCTAATTGGTGTGTGTCCTCTGGCTTCATGGATAGATAAAGCTGGGTATCATCTGCGTAACAATGAAAATTTAAGCAATACCGTCTAATAATACTGCCTAAGGGAAGCATGTATAAAGTGAATAAAATTGGTCCTAGCACAGAACCTTGTGGAACTCCATAATTAACTTTAGTCTGTGAAGAAGATTCCCCATTTACATGAACAAATTGTAATCTATTAGACAAATATGATTCAAACCACCGCAGCGCAGTGCCTTATTGTGAAAACAACAAAAAAAAAGATGGTACCTGTGGAACCACATTGCGCCGCTTACGTGGAATAAATAAAAAGTAAAAACCAGCTGGTACCTGTGGGACCACATTGCGCCGCTTATGTGGAAAAAATAAAAACCAGCTGGTACCTGTGGGACCACATCTTGCTGCTTATGTGGAATAAATAAGTAAAAACCAGCTGGTACCTGTGGGACCACATTACACCGCTTACGTGGAATAAATAGAGTAAAAACCAGCTGGTACCTGTGGAACCACATCGGGCCGCTTATGTGGAAAAAATAAAAACCAGCTTGTACCTGTGGTACCACATTGCGCCGCTTATGTGGAAAACAATAAAAAAAACAGCTGGTACCTCTGGAACCACATTGCGCCGCTTATGTGGAAAAAGTAAAAACCAACTGGTACCTGTGGGACCACATCGCGCCGCTTATATGGGATAAATAAACAGTAAAAACCAGGTGGTACCTGTGGAACCACATTGCGCCGCTTATGTGGAAAAAGTAAAAAACAGCTGGTACCTGTGGAACCACATTGCGCCGCTTATGTGGAAAAAGTAAAGAACAGCTGGTACCTGTGGTACCACATCGCACCGCTTATGTGGAAAAAAAAATCAAAAATCAAAACCAGCTGGTACCTATGGAACAACATTGCGCCGCTTATGGTGAAAACAACAACAACAAAAAAGCTGGTACCTGTGGTACCACATTGCGCCGCTTACGTGGAATAAATAAAAAATAAAAACCAGCTGGTACCTGTGGGACCACATTGCGCCGCTTATGTGGAAAACATAAAAAACAGCTGGTACCTGTGGGACCACATTGCGCCGCTTATGTGGAAAACATAAAAAACAGCTGGTACCTGTGGGACCACATTGCGCCGCTTATGTGGAAAACATAAAAAACAGCTGGTACCCGTGGGACCACATTGCGCCGCTTATGTGGAAAACATAAAAAACAGCTGGTACCCGTGGGACCACGTTGCGCCACTTATGTGGAATAACTAAAAAGTAACCAAAAAAAAAACCCCCAAACAAAACAACTGGTACCCGTGGGACCACGTTGCGCCGCTTATGTGGAATAACTAAAAAGTAACCAAAAAAAACCCCCCAAACAAAACAACTGGTACCCGTGGGACCACGTTGCGCCGCTTATGTGGAATAACTAAAAAGTAACCAAAAAAAACCCCCCAAACAAAACAACTGGTACCCGTGGGACCACGTTGCGCCGCTTATGTGGAATAACTAAAAATTAACCAAAAAAAAAAACCCCCAAACAAAACAACTGGTACCCGTGGGACCACGTTGCGCCGCTTATGTGGAATAACTAAAAAGTAACCAAAAAAAAAAACCCCAAACAAAACAACTGGTACCCGTGGGACCACGTTGCGCCGCTTATGTGGAATAACTAAAAAGTAACCAAAAAAAACCCCCCAAACAAAACAACTGGTACCCGTGGGACCACGTTGCGCCGCTTATGTGGAATAACTAAAAGTAACCAAAGAAAAAAACCCCAAACAAAACAACTGGTACCCGTGGGACCACGTTGCGCCGCTTATGTGGAATAACTAAAAAGTAACCAAAAAAAAAAAACCCCCAAACAAAACAACTGGTACCCGTGGGACCACGTTGCGCCGCTTATGTGGAATAACTAAAAAGTAACCAAAAAAACCCCCCAAAACAACTGGTACCCGTGGGACCACGTTGCGCCGCTTATGTGGAATAACTAAAAAGTAACCAAAAAAAACCCAAAACAACTGGTACCCGTGGGACCACGTTGCGCCGCTTATGTGGAATAACTAAAAAGTAACCAAAAAAAAAACCCCCAAACAAAACAACTGGTACCCGTGGGACCACGTTGCGCCGCTTATGTGGAATAACTAAAAAGTAACCAAAAAAAACCCCCCAAACAAAACAACTGGTACCCGTGGGACCACGTTGCGCCGCTTATGTGGAATAACTAAAAATTAACCAAAAAAAAAAACCCCAAACAAAACAACTGGTACCCGTGGGACCACGTTGCGCCGCTTATGTGGAATAACTAAAAAGTAACCAAAAAAAAAACCCCCAAACAAAACAACTGGTACCCGTGGGACCACGTTGCGCCGCTTATGTGGAATAACTAAAAAGTAACCAAAAAAAAACCCCCCAAACAAAACAACTGGTACCCGTGGGACCACGTTGCGCCGCTTATGTGGAATAACTAAAAAGTAACCAAAAAAAAAAAAAAACCCAAACAGAACAACTGGTACCCGTGGGACCACGTTGCGCCGCTTATGTGGAATAACTAAAAAGTAACCAAAAAAAACCCCCCCAAACAGAACAACTGGTACCCGTGGGACCACGTTGCGCCGCTTATGTGGAATAACTAAAAAGTAACCAAAAAAAAACCCCCCCAAACAGAACAACTGGTACCCGTGGGACCACGTTGCGCCGCTTATGTGGAATAACTAAAAAGTAAACAAAAAAAACCCCCAAACAAAACAACTGGTACCCGTGGGACCACGTTGCGCCGCTTATGTGGAATAACTAAAAAGTAAACAAAAAAACCCCCAAACAAAACAACTGGTACCCGTGGGACCACGTTGCGCCGCTTATGTGGAATAACTAAAAAGTAACCAAAATAAAACCCCCCAAACAAAACAACTGGTACACGTGGGACCACATTGCGCCGCTTATGTGGAATAACTAAAAAGTAACCAAAAAAAAAACCCCCAAACAAAACAACTGGTACCCGTGGGACCACGTTGCGCCGTTTATGTGGAATAACTAAAAAGTAACCAAAAAAAAAAAAAAAAAAACCCCAAACAAAACAACTGGTACCTGTGGGACCACGTTGCGCCGCTTATGTGGAATAACTAAAAAGTAACCAAAAAAAAAAAAAAAAACCCCAAACAAAACAACTGGTACCTGTGGGACCACGTTGCGCCGCTTATGTGGAATAACTAAAAAGTAACCAAAAAAAAAAAAAAAAACCCAAACAAAACAACTGGTACCTGTGGGACCACGTTGCGCCGCTTATGTGGAATAACTAAAAAGTAAACAAACCCCCCCCCCCCCCAAACAAAACAACTGGTACCTGTGGGACCACGTTGCGCCGCTTATGTGGAATAACTAAAAAGTAAACAAAACCGCTCTATTGGGGTGATATGGTACTACGAGGTCCCTAAGATAAGATGGGACCTGATTATTCAAAACCTTATAAGTAAGAAGAAGAATTTTAAATTCTATTCTAGAATTAACAGGAAGCCAATGAAGAGAGGCCAACACGGGTGAGATATGCTCTCTCCTTCTAGTCCCTGTCAGTACTCTAGCTGCAGCATTTTGAATTAACTGAAGGCTTTTTAGGGAACTTTTAGGACAACCTGATAATAATGAATTACAATAGTCCAGCCTAGAGGAAATAAATGCATGAATTAGTTTTTCAGCATCACTCTGAGACAAGACCTTTCTGATTTTAGAGATATTGCGTAAATGCAAAAAAGCAGTCCTACATATTTGTTTAATATGCGCTTTGAATGACATATCCTGATCAAAAATGACTCCAAGATTTCTCACAGTATTACTAGAGGTCAGGGTAATGCCATCCAGAGTAAGGATCTGGTTAGACACCATGTTTCTAAGATTTGTGGGGCCAAGTACAATAACTTCAGTTTTATCTGAGTTTAAAAGCAGGAAATTAGAGGTCATCCATGTCTTTATGTCTGTAAGACAATCCTGCAGTTTAGCTAATTGGTGTGTGTCCTCTGGCTTCATGGATAGATAAAGCTGGGTATCATCTGCGTAACAATGAAAATTTAAGCAATACCGTCTAATAATACTGCCTAAGGGAAGCATGTATAAAGTGAATAAAATTGGTCCTAGCACAGAACCTTGTGGAACTCCATAATTAACTTTAGTCTGTGAAGAAGATTCCCCATTTACATGAACAAATTGTAATCTATTAGACAAATATGATTCAAACCACCGCAGCGCAGTGCCTTATTGTGAAAACAACAAAAAAAAAGATGGTACCTGTGGAACCACATTGCGCCGCTTACGTGGAATAAATAAAAAGTAAAAACCAGCTGGTACAGCTGGTACCTGTGGGACCACATTGCGCCGCTTATGTGGAAAAAATAAAAACCAGCTGGTACCTGTGGGACCACATCTTGCTGCTTATGTGGAATAAATAAAAAGTAAAAACCAGCTGGTACCTGTGGGACCACATTACACCGCTTACGTGGAATAAATAGAGTAAAAACCAGCTGGTACCTGTGGAACCACATCGGGCCGCTTATGTGGAAAAAATAAAAACCAGCTTGTACCTGTGGTACCACATTGCGCCGCTTATGTGGAAAACAATAAAAAAAACAGCTGGTACCTCTGGAACCACATTGCGCCGCTTATGTGGAAAAAGTAAAAACCAACTGGTACCTGTGGGACCACATCGCGCCGCTTATATGGGATAAATAAACAGTAAAAACCAGGTGGTACCTGTGGAACCACATTGCGCCGCTTATGTGGAAAAAGTAAAAAACAGCTGGTACCTGTGGTACCACATCGCACCGCTTATGTGGAAAAAAAAATCAAAAATCAAAACCAGCTGGTACCTATGGAACAACATTGCGCCGCTTATGGTGAAAACAACAACAACAAAAAAGCTGGTACCTGTGGTACCACATTGCGCCGCTTACGTGGAATAAATAAAAAATAAAAACCAGCTGGTACCTGTGGGACCACATTGCGCCGCTTATGTGGAAAACATAAAAAACAGCTGGTACCTGTGGGACCACATTGCGCCGCTTATGTGGAAAACATAAAAACCAGCTGGTACCTGTGGGACCACATTGCGCCGCTTATGTGGAAAACATAAAAACCAGCTGGTACCTGTGGGACCACATTGCGCCGCTTATGTGGAAACATAAAAACCAGCTGGTACCTGTGGGACCACATTGCGCCGCTTACGTGGAATAAATAAAAATTAAAAACTCAAACCCCAAACAAAACAACTGGTACCTGTGGGACCACGTTGCGCCGCTTATGTGGAATAACTAAAAATTAACCAAAAAAAAAACCCCCCAAACAAAACAACTGGTACCCGTGGGACCACGTTGCGCCGCTTATGTGGAATAACTAAAAAGTAACCAAAAAAAAACCCCCCAAACAAAACAACTGGTACCCGTGGGACCACGTTGCGCCGCTTATGTGGAATAACTAAAAAGTAACCAAAAAAAAAAACCCCCAAACAAAACAACTGGTACCTGTGGGACCACGTTGCGCCGCTTATGTGGAATAACTAAAAAGTAACCAAAGAAAAAACCCCCAAACAAAACAACTGGTACCCGTGGGACCACGTTGCGCCGCTTATGTGGAATAACTAAAAAGTAACCAAAAAAAAAAAACCCCCAAACAAAACAACTGGTACCCGTGGGACCACGTTGCGCCGCTTATGTGGAATAACTAAAAAGTAACCAAAAAAAAAACCCCCATACAAAACAACTGGTACCCGTGGGACCACGTTGCGCCGCTTATGTGGAATAACTAAAAAGTAACCAAAAAAAAAAACCCCAAACAGAACAACTGGTACCCGTGGGACCACGTTGCGCCGCTTATGTGGAATAACTAAAAAGTAACCAAAAAAAAAAAAACCCCAAACAGAACAACTGGTACCCGTGGGACCACGTTGCGCCGCTTATGTGGAATAACTAAAAAGTAACCAAAAAAAACCCCCCCCCAAACAGAACAACTGGTACCCGTGGGACCACGTTGCGCCGCTTATGTGGAATAACTAAAAAGTAACCAAAAAAAAACCCCCCAAACAGAACAACTGGTACCCGTGGGACCACGTTGCGCCGCTTATGTGGAATAACTAAAAAGTAACCAAAATAAAAACCCCCAAACAAAACAACTGGTACACGTGGGACCACATTGCGCCGCTTATGTGGAATAACTAAAAAGTAACCAAAAAAAAACCCCCAAACAAAACAACTGGTACCCGTGGGACCACGTTGCGCCGTTTATGTGGAATAACTAAAAAGTAACCAAAAAAAAAAAAAAAAAACCCCAAACAAAACAACTGGTACCTGTGGGACCACGTTGCGCCGCTTATGTGGAATAACTAAAAAGTAACCAAAAAAAAAAAAAAAACCCCAAACAAAACAACTGGTACCTGTGGGACCACGTTGCGCCGCTTATGTGGAATAACTAAAAAGTAACCAAAAAAAAAAAAAAACCCCAAACAAAACAACTGGTACCTGTGGGACCACGTTGCGCCGCTTATGTGGAATAACTAAAAAGTAAACAAAAAACCCCCCCCCCCAAACAAAACAACTGGTACCTGTGGGACCACGTTGCGCTGCTTATGTGGAATAACTAAAAAGTAAACAAAACCCCCCCCCCCCCCCCCAAACAAAACAACTGGTACCTGTGGGACCACGTTGCGCCGCTTATGTGGAATAACTAAAAAGTAAACAAAAAAAAAAAACCCCAAACAAAACAACTGGTACCTGTGGGACCACGTTGCGCCGCTTATGTGGAATAACTAAAAAGTAAACAACAAAAAAAAAAAACCCCAAACAAAACAACTGGTACCTGTGGGACCACGTTGCGCCGCTTATGTGGAATAACTAAAAAGTAACCAAAAAAAAAAAAAAAAAACCCCAAACAAAACAACTGGTACCTGTGGGACCACGTTGCGCCGCTTATGTGGAATAACTAAAAAGTAACCAAAAAAAAAAAAAAAACCCCAAACAAAACAACTGGTACCTGTGGGACCACGTTGCGCCGCTTATGTGGAATAACTAAAAAGTAACCAAAAAAAAAAAAAACCCCCCAAACAAAACAACTGGTACCTGTGGGACCACGTTGCACCGCTTATGTGGAATAACTAAAAAGTAAAAAAACATACCACCTACGGGACTCGAACCTGCACCTTCCAAAAGCTCTGATTGCCAGCCAGAAAGTTTTCCACTGAGCTGTAGTCCTTTGAAAGCTGCAGGAACCTGCCTCAAATCAGGAAGGACATAGAAGTATTACAAAAATTAAAAATCATACACCATATAAAAACACTGCATTTATCAAGGGAGCAATACAGATATGATTCATCTGTTCCTCTGTAGATGACCCATGGTCATAGACATACAGTCATGAAATGACATGAATGAGAAGCAGTGATCATGTCCACATGTACTGGTCCGGTGTGTCCAGCCGCCCCCGCGCGCGTGTTCTGCCCGACACGCGTGTCTTGTGGACGGTGTGCCACAGCACAGACACCACGTCATGTGGAACAGACCTCATGTGGGTCACATGAGGAAAATAAGTATTTGAACACCCTGCGGTTTTGCAAGCTCTCTCACTTAGAAATCATGGAGGGGTCTGAAATTTTCGTCTTAGGTGCATGTCCACTGTGAGAGACATAATCTAAAAAAACAAAATCCGGAAATCATAATGTATGATTTTTTTTTTTTTTTAATAATTTATTTGTATGTTACTGCTGCAAATAAGTATTTGAACACCTGTGAAAATCAGTGTTAATATTTGGTACAGTAGCCTTTGTTTGCAATTACAGAGGTCAGACGTTTCCTGTAGTTCTTGACCAAGTTTTCACACACTGCAGCAGGGGTTTTGGTCCACTCCTCCATACAGATCTTCTCCAGATCTTTCAGGTTTGGAGTTTCAGCTCCCTCCAAAGATTTTTCTATTGAGTTCAGGTCTTAAGACTGGCCAGACCACTCCAGGACCTTGAAATGCTTCTTACGGAGCCCCTCCTTAGTTGCCCTGGCTGTGTTTGGGGTCATTGTCATACTGGAAGACCCAGCCATGACCCATCTTCAATGCTCTTACTGAGGGAAGGAGGTTGTTTGCCATAATCTTGCAATACATAACCCCATCCATCCTCCCTTCAATACGGTGGAGTTATCCTGTCCCCTTTGCAGAAGAGCACCCCCAGAGTATGATGTTTCCACCCCCATGCTTCACGGTTGGGATGGTTTTCTTGGGGTTGTTCTCATCCTCTAAACATGGTAAGTGGAGTTGATTCCAAAAAGCTCTATTCTGGTCTCATCTGACCACATGACCTTCTCCCATCCCTCCTTTGGATCATCCAGATGGTCACTGGTGAACTTCAAACGGGCCTGGACATGTGCTGGCTTAAAAGTTCCCTAAAAAGCCTTCAGTTAATTCAAAATGCTGCAGCTAGAGTACTGATGGGGACTAGAAGGAGAGAGCATATCTCACCCATATTGGCCTCTCTTCATTGGCTTCCTGTTAATTCTAGAATAGAATTTAAAATTCTTCTTCTTACTTATAAGGTTTTGAATAATCAGGTCCCATCTTATCTTAGGGACCTCGTAGTACCATATCACCCCAATAGAGCGCTTCGCTCTCAGACTGCAGGCTTACTTGTAGTTCCTAGGGTTTGTAAGAGTAGAATGGGAGGCAGAGCCTTCAGCTTTCAGGCTCCTCTCCTGTGGAACCAGTTCCCAATTCAGATCAGGGAGGCAGACACCCTCTCTACTTTTAAGATTAGGCTTAAAACTTTCCTTTTTGCTAAAGCTTATAGTTAGGGCTGGATCAGGTGACCCTGAACCATCCCTTAGTTATGCTGCTATAGACGTAGACTGCTGGGGGGTTCCCATGATGCACTGTTTCTTTCTCTTTTTGCTCTGTATGCACCACTCTGCATTTAATCATTAGTGATTGATCTCTGCTCCCCTCCACAGCATGTCTTTTTCCTGGTTCTCTCCCTCAGCCCCAGCCAGTCCCAGCAGAAGACTGCCCCTCCCTGAGCCTGGTTCTGCTGGAGGTTTCTTCCTGTTAAAAGGGAGTTTTTCCTTCCCACTGTAGCCAAGTGCTTGCTCACAGGGGGTCGTTTTGACCGTTGGGGTTTTACATAATTATTGTATGGCCTTGCCTTACAATATAAAGCGCCTTGGGGCAACTGTTTGTTGTGATTTGGCGCTATATAAAAAAATTGATTGATTGATTGATTGATTGAGCAGGGGGACCTTGCTGCTCTGCAGGATTTTAAACCATGACAGCATCATGTGTTACTAATGTAATCTTTGTGACTGTGGTCCCAGCTCTCTTCAGGTTATTGACCAGGTCCTCCTGTGTAATTCTGAGCTTTCTCAGAATCATCCTTCTCAGAATCAGATCTTGCATGGAATCCCAGACCGAGGGAGATTTACAGTCATCTTGTGCTTCTTCCACTTTCTAATAAATAATCATAACAGTTGTTGTCTTCTACCAAGCTGCTTGCCTGTTGTCCTGTAGTCCATCCCAGCCTTGTGCAGGTCTACAGTTTTGTCCCTGGTGTCCTTAGACAGCTCTTTGGTCTTGGCTATGGTGGACAGGTTGGAGTGTGATTGATTGTGTAAACAGGTGTCTTTTATACAGGTAACAAGTTTAAACAGGTGCAATTAATACAGGTAAAGAGTGCAGACTAAGAGGGCTTCTTAAAGAAAAATTAACAGGTCTGTGAGAGCCAGAAGTCTTGCTGGTTGGTAGGTGTCCAAATACTTATTTGCAGAAGTAACATACAAATAAATTATTAAAAAATCATGCATTGTGATTTCCGGATTTGTTTTTTAAGATTATGTCTCTCACAGTGGAGATGCACCTAAGATGAACACCCTGCAGACTTGCAAAAGAGAATTGAGATTGGGCGTTATACTGTAAACATTAGGGATGCACCAATCCAGATTTTTCACTTCCGATCCGATCTCGAAACCTAAATTTGAATCATCCAATCAGATGATTTATGTGTATGTGTGATAATGTGTATTTGATAGGCCCAGCCTTGTCCTCCATGGGCACACCCCTGCGGAGTTCAAGCGAGGCTTCAATGTACTGAACTTGTCGTTTCTGACTCAGTTTCTACACTGGTAACCCAGAAGTCTGTTTTTCTGCATTTTTGGAAGACACTCTGGCATCAGCATGACAGAGAACGTGAGTGCAGGATCACTGAAGCTCCCAGAGTTCTGGGAGTCCTCTGCTGCTGCCTGGTTTGCACAAACTGAGGCACAGTTTGCGCTGAGACAGATCACCACAGACGACACAAAATATCACCTCAGCCCTCAACAGTTCCACGAAAATGAGGCTGGTCGTGTTCCTACAAAGCCCCCCGGCTACGAACAAATACACAGCCATCAAAGATGACTTCCTCAGAGCTTTTGAACTGTCAGACACTGAAAGGGCCAGCAGGGTCTTCTCCCTGCGTGGGCTGTGGGACAGCAAGCCGTCAGAACTCATGGACAGAATGCTGCAGCTCCTTGGAGGACACTAGCTGGACATTTTGTTCACCCACCTATTCCTGCACTAACTTCCTCTTCAGGTGCGCGCAACGCTGGCTAACACCACAATCACAAACTGCTGTGTGCTGGCAGAGGAAGCCGACAAATTTTTCCTAGTTCGCCAGCACCACAGTATGACAGCCGCCACATTTGCCCCAGCACCCGCTGCGGCTCCACAACGCACACCAGCAGTGCCCCTGAAGGAAGCAACACTCATGGCTATAGCGCCTCTCCCTCCATGGCAACGCCCACAAACCGGTTTCTGTTTCTACCACACAGCATTCGGAACCAAGGCCAGACGCTTCCGCTCACGATGCACATTTCACCGTACGGAAAATGGCAAGGCCAGCACTCTTTAGTAGCCATGAGCGCTGGCCGCACCAAAAGACTACTGTTCATTCAAGACAAAATCACAGGTCGGTAGTTCCTGTCTGACACTGGAGCGCAACGGAGCATCCTGCCAGCATCCAGTGGTGGGCACAGTTCAGCTAATCTGATAGCAAATAATTATAAAAGCTAAGGTTTTACTAGAAGATTAGCTTTTCAGATAAGTTTTAAAACCATCATTGGACCAATTATCTTCCGATAAATTTAGTTTCGATAACTTTCAGTCCGATAATTTTTTTTTGCTGGTAAAGTGAGCAAAGTTTAAAGGTTAAAAATGTTTGCAAACCCTAAAATCAAACATTTTAGGTCATCTGTCGTGTTTATTTATGGCAGACTGGCTGTCACGTCATCATTAAGCGCAAAACATGATTGGCCGACGCAGGGAGCATTGTGGGTAGTGCAGTTCAGGTTCACTTTGGATGTTACAATGTTTCTGTCCCTTGTCCCTTGGAAATCTGCTGCAAAACCCATCACACATCATGCAAAAGGAATTATTTAAATATCTAAAGGATACTGGATTACTTCATCGCAACTAAACAAATGACTATGGCTGCCAGAAGTTAAGGTTGTGTAAAATCTCTGCGATCAGTCACCAGCCCGGTAGGTGGCGGTGAATACACCTTAAGCTGGTGCCATCTGCCATTAGATCTGAAAGAAGAAGAAGAAGTGTTATTGTCTGCTACACACAAAAACAAAACAGACTCATTTTAACATTATTTTATTTCTTTGTGGTTGATGGTATCACCAAGACTGGGTAAGAGAGAGGAGCTCTCATGGCGCAGCTGTGTACACACGTTTCTTCACCATTTTGGATAATCTCAGGATGATTATGTTTTCAGATGAATCCCACTGAAACTAACAGCTAAGAATTTATATTTACTATGTGTATTTTACTCTGCCAATCAATGCATTAATGGACGTATTTCGGTTGTTTAAGTTGCAGGGTTGAAAGCATGTGAAAAAAGCAGCAGCTTTTTAGTTCGTAAATGAGAGTGTATCTGATACCTAGAAACTGTGACTTCTAATATTGTGTTTTATTGCTTTTGATAGATAATGACAGTGTTTGGGGTTTTATTTTTTTATTCATTCATTTGTTGTGCATTCTTGCATGTTTGTGATCCTTGAATTTACCCAGCAGCCCCTGCGGCGCTTGAAGTGGAACTGGTTTATCAGAAGCCGACAGTTTAATCTGATGTGGCCGTGTCCAAATCAATACTAAAAGTTATCGGTTGTCTGTAATAAAGATAAAAAATTTTTGCAGTTTATTGTCATAAAAGATAACTTTACAGTTATCCGATTAATGGTTATCGAAGCTAACTTTTTGGTTAGCTGTGCCTAACCACTGCCAACATCCAACCTTGACATCGTGGCGGAGGGAGTAGGCCCGCCCCTCACAGCTGCCAATGGCACTTCCATACGCACATATGGCACCCGGCATGTCATCTTATGTTTTGGAGGACAGACTTTTAACTGGGACTTCATCACGGCCAAGGTCGCCATTCCCCTTCTGGGTGTGGACTTTCTCTGTGCGTACGGACTACTGGTGGACATCAAAAAACGCTGTCTGATCAACGCTACCACCTTTTGCTTTTACAACTGCACCCTCAGCGGCGTGGGCTCCATCAGGTTGTCCAGTGTGTTGCTGCAGGTGCACGTTTCCCACCACCTGCTGTGTGAATCCCCCGCCCCCATGCAACCCACTTTCTCCACTCCTGCTGCCAAGCATGGAGTGGAGCACCACATCGCCACCACAGGCCCACTGGTATATGCCCGTGCAAGATGTCTCAACCCAGACAAACACAGCATTGTCAAAACAGAGTTCCACAGCATGGAACAACTCGGCATCATCCGCCACTCAGACAGCCAGGGCATAGCCCCTCCACATGGTGCCCAAACCCGGTGGCGGGTGGCGCCCATGCGTTGACTACCACCGACGCAACAGTGTCACACCACCAAACTGCTACCATGTGCCCCACGTACAGGGCTTTTCTGCGCACCTGGCGGGCACGACCATCTTCTCCAAGGTTGATCTCATCCGTGGATACCAGCAGGTGCCAGTCCACCCACGAGACATACCCAAAACAGCGGTGATCACGCTATATGGTCTGTGTGAGTTCCTGAGGATGCCTTTTGGACTTAAAAATGCGGCCCAGTCTTTCCAGTGCCCCATGTACTCTGTGCTACATGACCTGCCATTCCTGCTCGTCTACCTGGACGACATCCTGGTGGCCAGCTCCTCTCAATCGGAGCACTTGTCCCACCTATGGATACTTTTTGAGCGCCTCAGCCAACACGGCCTGATTATCAACCCCGCAAAGTGCCAGTATGGACTCGCCACCATTGACTTTCTAGGGGACAGAGTCACAAAAGACAGCGCTTTGCCCCTCCCATCTAAGGTGGAGGCGGTGCTGGACATCCCACGACCACCCACCATCCAAGCCTTGCAAGAGTTCCTGCGAATGGTGAACTTTTATTATTGTTTCATCCCCAAAGCTGCTGCAATCATGCGCCCCTTGTACAAGGCTCTGAAGGGGAAAGCTCCCAAACACATGGTGGACTGGTCAGCAGAGAGGCATGGCATTCTCCAATGCCAAAATAGCCCTGGTTTCCACAACAATGCTGGCACACCCATTACCTGACTCTCCCATATTCATTACCACGGACGCATCAGACTACGCGGTGGGTACATGAACAGCGGGTAAATGGGGCGTGGCAGCTGCTCATTTTCTTCAGTCGACAGTTGCACCCCAAAAAGTACAAACACAGCACTTTTGGCTGGGAGGTGCTTGCCCTGCATCTCGCTTCACTTCTGCATGCTACTAGAAGGGTGGCGGTTTACAGCTTTCGTCAACTACAAGCCACTGACGCTCGCCATGGCCAAAGTCTCAGAACCCAGGTCCACCCGCCAGCAATGGCAGCTCGCTTACATCTCGGAGTTCACTACGGTCATCCAGCACGTCGCCAGCAAGACGAACTGTGTTGCTGACTGCCTCTCCCGAGCCTTCACGGCCACTGTCCACCTTGACCTGGACTGCAGCCACATGGCTGAAGATAAAACCACTGATCCGGAGGTGCAAGCACTCAGATCAGCGGCCACTGGATTACAGCTCACAGACATGACCTTTGGTGAGGATGGCACCAAACCTCCATAGGGCAGCCACCACCAGTTGTCCCCACCACATGGAAGGGTCACAACGGCTGGTGGCAGCAAAGTTCATCTGGCACGGGCTCAAAAAAGACATCAGAACCTCAGCGAACTCTTGTGGTGCTTGCCAGCGCTCCAAAATTTACAGGAACATCAAGACCTCACTGACCCACTTCCCAGTATCTGAACGGCGGTTCGACCACATTAATGTGGACCTTGTGGGACCCCTTCCACCCTCCTCAGGTTTTACACACCTCCTCACCATAGTAGACAGAACCACTCGGTGGCCAGAGGCGGTATCGCTGGCATCCACATCAACGGCCCACATGGCCTGAGCATTCATTGGTACATGGGTTGCTCGTTTTGGAACCCCGGTGGACTTCTCTTCATACAGAGGCTCACAGTTCACGTCGGAACTATGAAACGCAATTGCTGACAGCCTGGAGGTGAAACTCCACCGGACCGCAGAGTATCACCCCCAGGCCAATGGATTGTGTGAGCGCTTCCATCGCTCCATGAAAGCTGCTCTACACGCCGCATTTCTAATGGCACAGCAGCTGGCTAGATAGGCTCCCATGGGTCATTCTGGACCTGTGGACCACCTCCAAGGAGGACCTCCAGTCCTCATCGGTGGAGCTAGTCTATGATCAACCACTGCAAGTCCCTGTGGATTTCATTCCCAACACCACAGTCTCCTGGTCAGCGACCCGCCAAAAGGGCGACCTTCAAGACACACTTTGACTTTTTGCTCCAGTGCTGACTACGCAACACGGCACCCCATTTTCTTAAATGCCCCCATGCCTGCAATAATCAGATTATCAATCAATCAATCAAATTTTATTTGTTAAGCGCTTTACAACAACCTAAGTTGACCAAAGCGCTGTACATATAAAAATCGTATTTAAAATACAGTTAAAAAGAAGAACACAGATACATTTTATTCCCAAGTCTAAACAAGACTAAGTATCAAAAGCACATCTAAACAAATAAGTTTTGAGTTTTGTTTTAAAAAGGGGCAGATCCGAGATGGCACGCAAGTTGAGGGGCAGTGAGTTCCAAAGTTTAGGACCTGCTACTGTGAAAGCACGATCACCCCACTTTGCTTTGAGACCTGGGCTGCTCCAACAAGTAGAGCTGTGCAGATCGTAGAAATCTGCTGGGCTGGTGAGGGGTCAGAATCTCACATAAATACGCAGGTGCGAGGGTGTGGATGGAGCAGAAAACGAACAGGAGAAGTTTGTATTGGATTCTGTATTTCACTGGCAGCCAGTGGAGAGAGCGCAGAACAGGTGTGATATGGTGATGTTTACGAGAGTTTGTGAGGAGCCAGGCAGCAGCATTCTGTACCAGTTGTAATCTGTGTAAGGATATTTGACTGAGTCCAATGTACAGAGCATTGCAGTAGTCCAAGCGTGAGCTGATGAATGCATGGATTGCTTTCTCCAGGTCACAACAACTGAGGAAGGGTTTCACTTTTGTGAGAATGCGGAGCTGAAAGAAGCTTGTCTTAACAACAGAGTCATTTTGTTTATGGAGATTTAGGTCAGTGTCCAAGTGAACTCCCAAGTTTCTGATTACGGTGTTATGGTGAGGAAGTGAGTGACCATTTGAGACAACGGCGAGTGGGCTTGTGGTGCCAAAAAGACAGAATTCCATTTTGGATTCATTTAGACTCAGGAAATTCTGTGTGAGCCAGTGCTTGATGTCATCCATACAGGTGTTGATAGCCTGAGATGCATCTGGAGAATCTGGTGAGACTGGTAGATAGATTTGAAGATCATCGGTATACATATGAAAAGACACATTATGGCTGGAGATGATTGAACCCAGAGGCAGCATGTAAAGAGAGAACAGAACTGGGCCCAAAATGGAGCCTTGCGGGACACCAGAAGACAGTCGGGCTGTAGAAGAGGAGTGGCCATTGATGAAAACAGAGAAGTACCTGTCTGTTAAATAGGACCTGAACCACTGCAGCACGGGTCCCTGAAAGCCCACCTGCTGGTTCAGGAGGATGGAGTGGTCCACTTTATCGAATGCTGCAGTGAGATCAAGCATTACCAACAGTACAGGTCTCTTTGAGTCCAGGACAAAAGGATGTCATTTTGGACTCTCAACAGCGCGGACTCAGTACTGTGGCGTGTATGAAAACCTGATTGAAATTTATCAAAAATCTGATTCTGGTCCAGAAAAGACAGCAACTGATTAAAAACAAGCTTCTCTAGAATTTTGGAGAGAAAAGCCAAGTGGGACACTGGTCTGAAGTTTGACAGTACTACTGGATCAAAGTTTGTTTTTTTAAGCAGCGGTATGACCACAGCCTGTTTGAAAACAGCCGGAACAGACCCAGATCTTAAACAGTTGTTGAAAAATAAAAGAAGCCTTGGTCCTACTGTGTCAGAAATTTGTTTCAGCATCCTTGGTGGAATTATGTCCAGGGGACAGGTGGTAGGTCTCAACTTCTGCACAACCTCAGAAAGCTGAGAGAGCGACATTGGCACAAACTCTTTGAGAACACTGGAACTGGAGACAACAGAGGGAGGTGAGCTTGGCAAAGTAGAGATATGGTGATTTGGTTTTATACTTTGTCTGACAGATGCCACTTTGTCAACAAACAATTGAAGAAAGTCTTCACAAGTTGACGTGGTTGCATTATTAAAATTTTTATCTGTAGGATTTACGACTGATTGAATTGTATTGAATAATGCACGGGGACGGTTGCAGCTGGTAGAAATTATGTTGGAAAGATATTTGCACTTTGCCTCCTTTACTGCATGTTGGTAATCATAGAAGGAGTCCCTAAGCATCTCCAGTGATGCATGCAGTCTGTCATTTTTCCACCTGCGTTCAGCCTGCCTACAACGCCTCCACAGAGCCCGGGTGGTGTCATTTAACCAGGGGTCTGGTGTAGGTTTGGTGGATTTAAATTTGACAGGTGCAGTGGTGTCCAGGATTCCAGAACAGGTGGAATAGAATGAGGCAAGGAATTCGTCCGGGGATTGGGAAGTTGGTTCAACATGTATATTGGAGTTCACAAAGGCTGCGATGAATTTTTTAACTGTGTCTGAGGTGACGGTACGGCGGCCACAGGCAGGGGCAAGTGTTTTAGTTGTTGGGGGACAGACAGTGAAATTAAATATAATGGGGAAATGGTCAGAGATACAGGTGTCACATATTTCAGAGACAGACAATGGGAGACATAGGAGATAACTAGGTCCAATGTATGGCCACGCTGATGTGTGGGAGCATTTACAAACTGAGTCCGATCTAAAGAGGCCAAAAGGCTTTTAAACTCATTTGTCAGCTGACTGAAAGGACAACAGACATGAATGTTCAAGGCCCCACAAATGAAAAAACTGTCATAAATTGGTATTATTTCTGAGAGAAAATCTGACATTTCAGAGATGAAATCCTTGTTGTATTTGGGAGGACGATAAACTACAGCACCCAGTATGGGCCGTGACAGTTGAAGCAGAAATTATTGCACTTCGAAGCTACTGTAGACTTTAGAGGGAATGGGCTGACAGCTGATGCTCTGTTTGTGCACAGTAGCAAGCCCGCCTCCACGGCTCGTTGTACGGGACGCACTCGGGAAAGAGTAACCAGAGGGGAGCAGCTCAGAGAAAGCACTGTTGTCACCTGGCTTTAGCCAGGTCTCCATGAGCATGAACAGATCCAATTTCTGGGAGGAAATAAAGTCATTTAAGACAAACTGTTGTGTGTTGGGGGGGCGTGGCTGGATGTTTTGGTGTTCTTTTCTTTTCTTTGCTCTCCAGGTGGCATGAGGGCTGATTTGTCTGTGAAGAAGGTGCTGGCTGAAGAGTCTTCACCCTCATCAACATCATGGAAAGCACCTGTGATTGGTGCTCACGTGCAACCTGGACGACTTGCAGCTGAAGCAGATAATTGGATGGCGTTCTGCATTTAAGTCATGTGTGATTTGAGCAGAACTGCCGGGAACTCGACCTTGTGACGTTCGTTTGTGAGACGCTGAGGACCGCGCCTGGGTTTTGACACATCGAGCCCGTGAAGCAGGGAGGGGTGAGGACACATGCTGTCAGCATACACTAAAGGTAATTAAGTGTTTAAGTAATTGTTGATAGTAACTTGGTGTTTTGTTACACAGTATACTGGAATTGTGAAGAGAATTGTGCAGTTTGCTTCTCACTGCTGTGGCGTGAAGGATAAGTGATCCTCCACTTGTTGTGAGAAGCTGCTCATTTGCATAAAGTAAAAAAAAAAGGACACTGACCTGAGTGTGTTGCTGATAGCGTGTGTTTATTGGAAGACATAGTTGTATCTGTTGACTTACCTCACCTTCTCTTTGCTTCACAGAGAATCAGTTTGTCGTGTCCACCTGGGGGGTGTTTGGCGGTGGTAGGAAGTCCAGGAGCGCCGGCTTTAATCCTTGCGGGCGCTGGAGAGCGAGCCACGAATCACTCCACCAGAGGGACGTTGTTTTTATGTTTTTACACTTTTAAGCACAGGTGAATAATAAATAGTTTCTGTTTGGAACCGCTTTCTGGTTATTTTTAGCGCTGGGTCCTGTCTGACGCAGGTCCGCTCCTCAACCTGCGTCGACACATAACACAAACGTCTTGTTCATGATTGAGCGGGCATTCAGCAGCGCTGCGCGCATGGGCTTGGGACTCGTAGTCTGCCGCAGAGCTGCACGGCTGAGCGGGCGAAGATTCTCCTGCACGCAGCCCCGGCGTTGAGTCCTCGTTTGCCGGCAAGATGGAGGCGGATACTCGGTGCTGGGAATGACCATACGGAGCCATCGCCAACGGCATCTGGAGCAGCACAGACCGAGACCGCCGCTCTCCATGGACATCACTGTTTGGCAGTCGAGATATTTCCCTCCAGAGAAGGCCAGGTAAGTTTTAATCCTGACATGTAATCCCCCCCCTCCTTCCACGTCTACGGTTCTTCCTGCGAGGCAACACACAGGCAAGACGCCTCAGGTAGAGAGGTACAGAAGCTAGGAGTGGTGGTGGAGGTGACTTTGATTGTCCGTTTATAGTACAGCCAGGCAAACAGTTCAAGGTATCACGTATGTTCAGCAGTGTCAGGCGATCATACACAATCAGAGATGATACATTGTGTAGGACAAGCAAAACAAAACCCAGAATCAAAAGTAAGTCTAGCAGATGAGGACGGCGAACCAAACACCGCGGTGCCATCTTGACACACAAAATTTGACTTAGATTATGTTTTTATTCATCACGACGCGCACAGAGGATCACTACAGCCCCCTTCGACAGCCCCTTTTGTGTCCTTAACACAGGTGACAAAACCTTCATGCTGGACATCAGTGGCAAAGCCCAACGCATTTCGGTGGACCGCCTCAAACCCACGGTGCTGGCATGCCCACCTACACAAGGCCATCTACCAAGCTGCCCAACACGCATCTCGAAAGCTCCTACTGGCAGTGCCACCGAACCCCGCTGCAACGGACCCGCTGTAGCCGGATTATACCCCCCCCCCGTTGACTTTTCTTTTAACTTTCTCCATTCTTGATTCTTCCCTATGGGACGTCTGGGAGGGCCTGTGTAGCGCTCATGCATGCACACACGCACAAAAGGACTGTCTTGTACAGAATTTACTGACTCAAATGTTCTTCATAAGGAAAGGCAATAACTTCCAATAACACTGGGTTTCCTGTCTTAAGGCCCTTTTCCACTACACAAAAGTAGCACTACTCGGCACTACTCGACTTTACTCATTTTTTTTTTTTGCTTTTCCATTAGGGTTAGTACCTGGTACCGGGTGCTTTTTTTGGTACCTTCTCAGGAGCAGTGCCAAGCAAGCCGAGCCAGTACTATAATGTGACATCACTGGATGAGTCATGAGTGTGCCGTCCCAGACGAGAATCAAACCTGCCATTTTTAAATACACTCAACAAAAATATAAACGCAACACTTTTGGTTTTGCTCCCATTTTGTATGAGATGAACTCAAAGATCTAAAACGTTTTCCACATACACAATATCACCATTTCCCTCAAATATTGTTCACAAACCAGTCTAAATCTGTGATAGTGAGCACTTCTCCTTTGCTGAGATAATCCAACCCACCTCACAGGTGTGCCATATCAAGATGCTGATTAGACACCATGATTAGTGCACAGGTGTGCCTTAGACTGCCCACAATAAAAGGCCACTCTGAAAGGTGCAGTTTTATCACACAGCACAATGCCACAGATGTCACAAGATTTGAGGGAGCGTGCAATTGGCATGCTGACAGCAGGAATGTCAACCAGAGCTGTTGCTCGTGTATTGAATGTTCATTTCTCTACCATAAGCCATCTCCAAAGGCGTTTCAGAGAATTTGGCAGTACATCCAACCAGCCTCACAACCGCAGACCACCACACCAGCCCAGGACCTCCACATCCAGCATGTTCACCTCCAAGATCATCTGAGACCAGCCGCTCGGACAACTGCTGAAACAATCGGTTTGCATAACCAAAGAATTTCTGCACAAACTGTCAGACACCGTCTCAGGGAAGTTCATCTGCATGCTCGTCGTCCTCATCGGGGTCTCGACCTGACTCCAGTTCGTCGTCGTAACCGACTTGAGTGGGCAAATGCTCACATTTGCTGGCACGTTGGAGAGGTGTTCTCTTCACGAATGAATCCCGGTTCACACTGTCCAGGGCAGATGGCAGACAGCGTGTGTGGCGTCATGTGGGTGAGCGGTTTTCTGATGTCAGTGTTGTGGATCGAGTGGCCCATGGTGGCGGTGGGGTTATGGTGTGGGCAGGCGTCTGTTATGGACGAAGAACACAGGTGCATTTTATTGATGGCATTTTGAATGCACAGAGATACCGTGACGAGATCCTGAGGCCCATTGTTGTGTCATACATCCAAGAACATCACCTCATGTTGCAGCAGGATAATGCACGGCCCCATGTTGCAAGGATCTGTACACAATTCTTGGAAGCTGAAAATGTCCCAGTTCTTGCATGGCCAGCATACTCACCGGACATGTCACCCATTGAGCATGTTTGGGATGCTCTGGACCGGCGTATACGACAGCGTGTACCAGTTCCTGCCAATATCCAGCAACTTCGCACAGCCATTGAAGAGAAGTGGACCAACATTCCACAGGCGACAATTGACAACCTGATCAACTCTATGCGAAGGAGATGTGTTGCACTGCATGAGGCAAATGGTGGTCACACCAGATACTGACTGGTATCCCCCCCCCAATAAAACAAAACTGCACCTTTCAGAGTGGCCTTTTATTGTGGGCAGTCTAAGGCACACCTGTGCACTAATCATGGTGTCTAATCAGCATCTTGATATGGCACACCTGTGAGGTGGGATGGATTATCTCAGCAAAGGAGAAGTGCTCACTATCACAGATTTAGACTGGTTTGTGAACAATATTTGAGGGAAATGGTGATATTGTGTATGTGGAAAAAGTTTTAGATCTTTGAGTTCATCTCATACAAAATGGGAGCAAAACCAAAAGTGTTGCATTTATATTTTTGTTGAGTGTACTTGCAGCGGTGTTATAGCAACCATCTTTTTCTTTCATTTCACGGCAAGTTTTTTTTACTCGCACAAAACCAAACCGTGGTCCGTGGATGAGTTGCGGACGTTTCTGTGTTTGGTGGCGGAGGAGAGAATACAGAGAGGTGGATGAAGTGATCCAAAATGAGAAAATGTCCCAGTCTTTGGCGGCTCACGGGTACCGGACATTACAGCAATGCAGAGAACAGCTAAAAAAGCTTAAAAGTGATTACAGGACCACAACGACCGGAGTAGGTTGGACCGTAAAGGCTGGAAACGGTTCAACCAAAGGAACGCTGTTTATGGACACCGACCGGCGAGCAACGGGAGGCAGGATGACTGTGACTCGGCCACGGCTTTGTTGGAAGCAACGGATGGTAAGTGTTTTTGTGACTTTGTCTGTTGTCTGCTTGAAAGTACCGTTTAATGTTACTCATCCCATTGCTGGGAAGCACACTTTAACAAATGAAGATTTTGAGTCTAAACTTGTGTTAAAGTAACATTGTTGTCTCATGTATGTGGACACAGTGAACTAGCTGATTGCTAACTAGTGAGCTAAATAACGCTTTGCTCCGCTTTAAAGTATTAACTTCTGACAGAAAAACACCTAAAGTCAACGTGACAACAAATGTGTACATTTGACTAATTTAGTGCCATTACTGTGATTTTTTTTTTTTTTTTTGACATGTTGCCATTTTGTGTTGTTTTTGTTGAAGAATCTAGTAACATAAGTGAGGAGGGTTCGACCACCAGCTTCAACAGCTGTATCAACGTCCAGCACCACACAGCAACGTGTTATCAATGGTAAGAATAAATATCACGCATCACATAGCTTTCCCCAAATATTTTATATACGAGGTCTGTTAGAAAACTATCCGACCGTTTTATTTTTTTAAAAACCTATATGGATTGAGTCGTGCGCTTGCGTCAGCCAAGCTTGAACCTTCGTGTGCATGCGTGAGTTTTTTCACGCCTGTCGGTTGCGTCATTCACCTTTGGGCAGGCTTTGAGTGAGCACTGGTCCACCGCCCTCATCGGATTTTCATTGTCAGGAAAATGGCTGAGCGATTGGAGCAGCGCTGAATAAAATTTTTCCAGAATCTGTGCGAGACAGCCAGGTGGAAACCATTCGGAAGATTCAGACGGCTTTCGGTGAAGATACTCTGGGCGTCACACAGATTAAGGATCATTACAACCGGATTAAAGACGGCCCACAGCGGCGCAAGGCGCGCCGCGCTCCGAGCGGCCATCGACAGGCTGAAACGACCAGATCATTTCCAAAGTGAAGGCTGTGTTGATCCGGGACGTTGTCTGACTACCAGAGAAATTGTGGAAGAGGTGTACATCAGCACTTTTGTGGCACATTCCATTGTTACAGGAGATTTTGTAATGAAAGACGTGCAGAGGAATTTGCGCGTCGACATGGAGCCGCAGTTGCGCACAACAAAAAGCATGTCCATGTTGGAAGTCTCACAGGACAAGTTGTGACATGCCCAGCTGTTACACAATTTCTCGCATACTCACTCGACTGAAAAGCCACCGAAAGCCGTCTGAATCTTCCGAATGGTTTCCAACACGGACGTGCTTTTTGTTGTGCGCCATTGCGGCTCCGTGCCGACACGCGAATTCCTCCGCACGTCTTTCATTATCTTGTAACAGTGGAATGTGCCACAAAAGTGCTGATGTACACCTTTTCCACAATTTCTCTGGTAGTCAGACGACGTCCCGGATCAACACAGCCTTCACTTTGAAAATGATCTGGTCGTTTCAGCCTGTCAATGGCCGCTTGGAGCGTGGCGCACCCTGCGCTGCTGTGGGCCATCTTTAATCCGGTTGTAATGATCCTTAATCTGTGTGACGCCCAGAGTATCTTCACTGAAAGTTGTCTGAATCTTCTGAATGGTTTCCACCTGGCTGTCTCTCACAGTTTCTGGAAAAATTTGATTCAGCGATGCTCCAATCGCTCAGCCGTTTTCCTGACATTGAAAGTCCAACGAGGGCGGTGGACCAGTGCTCACTCAAAGCCTGCCCACAGGCGAATGACGCAACAGACAGGCGTGAAAAAACTCACGCATGCGCACGAAGGTTCAAGCTTGGCTGATGCAAGTGCACATGATTCAAATCCATATAATAGAGAAGCTTGAATCTTCAACTGGACTGGGTTGCTTGACGCGAGGACGTTTCGCTTCAAATCGCAGAAGCTTCCTCAGCTAAAATTCTTGCTCTGGTGGTCTTTTTTTTTTTTTGCCAGCTTGCACTCGACCGAGACGGACGCACTTTTCTCCTCTCCCTCCCTCCTTATCTTTCCTTCTTTTGTGGTGTGTTGTCTGTGAGGCTGCAGCTTTGCTCTTCTGGAAACGACAAAAATGGATCTGTTAAAGTGGTCTCTGAACGCAATTGACACTATTTTTTCTACAAGACATTCGGGGGCGGAGGACCCGACCTGTCCTGCTGGGACGCATGTGATGGGTTACGTGATGGACTCGTGGAGGAGATGGCAGGTCACGTGCCTTTACATGCTTTCTGTGGAGGACGTCGAAGATGTGTACATATTCGGCTTGGTGGTGACCGGCTTTCTGATGTGTGGTGCGGGCACTCTGCTGGTTTACCGGAAAATCAAGAAAGTGGAAGCAGCTTTGATTGGTCGTTCCAAGCTGCCCTATATGATTGATTCGATTGGGAAGGCAGTGGCTGCGCAGTCGGCGGGGGTTAACCGCGCGTTGGAAGACATCTCGAGGAAGATCGCAGCCCTGGAAACCCGCTATGACCGTCTGTGAAGACCACATTCTACATTCAGAAGCATTGAGAGCCACTCTGTTCTCAGAACTGTGGAATCTTTCAGGCGTCTGTTAATCTGGCTATTCATTTGGCTTCCCCAAATACAGCTGCACTTCAAGGTCGCTGTGATAAGAACCTCCTCAGAAGATCAACACTTAAGCCTCGCTCCCTGGTCTTCCCCCCTCCCCTCAGCTTCTCCAGCTCTGATGTGAACTGTGTTAGGACTGTCCAGGACCTTCTCAGACTGCGCAGGGCTGTTCCCTTCCCCCTCCAGACTGTCGGACAAGGCCGTTGACGGCGCCGAACTGGCTGCCTTCCGGAGTGTTCTGATAAACTGGTCCTTTCAAATCTCGGTTGTCGTCCTGTGTCCTTGTTTTGTCTCTGTGATTATTGTTTTTTGTGCTGATGGGATTTTTTTTTTCCTCATTGCCGCTGTGTAATGCAGCAGCTATGAGGGTTTTTTTTTTTCTTCTCCTTTTCCCTCGTGTTTTGCTTTCATATATATGTTTTATGTACCGGGCCGGCCTATGTGTTGTGTGTTGTGTGTGTTGTTTGTTATGGGTCGGTGTTGGTTTGCTCACCCTGCTGTTGACCAAGGCAGGGATGTACATCTGGAGCTGGTCCCCGGGCGCCTAATGGCGACCTCTGCTCCTACTGGCAAATAGGATGGGTTAAATGCAGTAGCCACATTTCATTGTGCAGGGAAGATGCTCTTCTGTTCTGTGCATATGACAATAAAATTTCCTTGATTTCCTTGATTCCTTGATTCTGAATTCTGTCTTGACTCTTGTAGAGAAGAATAATCAAGAAGTCAAAAAAGCTGGAGTTTTAAACCTAACCAGACCCCTCCTACCGAGAGGCAGACTGCTATAGGCTAGTGACTAAACAATAGCTCTAATTAGCACCTATTGTGCTCTAGTTAGCACCCTCCTAATGACAGGGCAGCTGTCCCTCCTAATGATGGGACGGACCCTCTCCTGATGGCTCCCTTGACGACTCTGCTGATGATGTGAATGACTCATTACCATGAACAAAAGACTGAAACTACTTTGACCTGAGTACCCCATTGTAAACGGGATAAAGCGTGTCTCAGACCCCCTCCCCGGTTAAGGCTGGGTTTCAAATGTTTCACAAAGAATGCCTCCTTGACCCCTCTCTCAAACCATTTCTTCTCTCTGGCTAATATTTTAACTTCCTTGTCCTCAAACGTGTGGTTAGTGTCTTTAAGGTGGAGATGAACTGCAGACTGAGGTCCATTGGCGCCCTCACTGCGATGCTGGTATGGCCTTTTGTGTAAAGGTTGCTTAGTCTCACCTATGTAGTGTTCATTACAGTTTTCCTGACATCTGATAGAATACACTACATTGCTCTCTTTGTAACTAGGGATCCTGTCCTTAGGATGAACTAATTTCTGTCTCAAGGTCTTAACCGGTTTAAAGTAAACTGGGATTTTGTGCTGTCTGAAGATCCACTGTAGTTTTTCCCCTACTCCTGCTAAATAAGGGAGAGACACTCTTCTTCTTCTTGTCTCCGTCTCCTGTCTATCTGGTCTCTTTGTTCTCTGGGACTTCTGCACTTTGTCCAGGGACCATCGTGGGTACCCACATACTGTGAGGGCTTTCCGGACAAGTTGTTGTTCTGTAGCCCTTCCCTCTGCAGTTGTGGGCACCTGTAGGGCTCTGTGTTGAAATGTCCTGATCACCCCGAGCTTGTGTTCAAGGGGGTGGTTTGAGCCAAAGAGCAGATATTGGTCAGTGTGAGTTGGTTTTCTGTAAACCCCTGTCTGGAGCTACCTGTTCTCTCCAATCGTAACATCACAGTCCAAGAAGGCTAAATGATTGTTTCTGGCATCCTCTCGTGTGAACTTGATATTGGCGTCCACCGAGTTGTGTTGTGTAAACTCCTCAACTTGCTGTTGCTTGATTTTAACCCATGTGTCATCAACATATCTGAACCAGTGACTGGGAGAGATGCCCGTGAAAGACGTCAAGGCTGTCTTCTCCACTCGCTCCATGTACAGATTGGCCACAATGGGAGATACCGGAGACCCCATCGCACAACCATGAATCTGCCTGTAGCTCAGTGACTCCAATACATACGAACGTCTGAAGAGAGACCCCACGAGCGGCTATAAAAAGAAAATCATTAGATACCTCCAAAACCTGGAGAAAGAGGGACTCATCGACAGGCAGACGTACTACAGACTGTACCCTGTGGATGCCACTCTGTGCATCTGTGTACTGCCCAAAATCCACAAACAGGACTTGCCACTCAGGCCTATTGTATGTAGCACAGATTCCATCACGTACAATTTGGCCAAGTACCTCAAGTGGATTTTGGCTCCTCTAGTGGGTTACTCAGACCACCATGTGGAGAACACACAAGATTTTGTGAACAAGATCAAGGACCTGCAGCTGGAGGCAGATGAACCAATCGTGTCATTTGATGTGACTTCGTTGTTCACCTGCATCCCCACAGCTGAGGCCGTCTCAGCTGTGAGGCAGAGACTGCTGGAGGATGTGTCTCTACTTGAAAGGACCAAACTCACACCAGACCACATCTGGCAACTCTTGGAGATCTGTCTTAACACCGCGTATTTCCTGTTAGGGGGAATTACTACAGGCAGAAACCAACCATTTGGAAACCATTTGTAAGATTCAGACGGCTTTCGGTGGCTTTTCAGTCGAGTGAGTATCCGAGAAATTGTTTAACAGATGGGCATGTTCCAACTTGTCCTGTGAGACTTCCAACACGGAGGTGTTGTTTGTCCCGCGCCATGAGCGGATGCGTCCCAACGCGCAAATCCGTCCGCATGTCTTTCATTACAAAATCTCCTTTAACAGTGAAATGTGCCGATAAAGTGCTGATCCCGACCTCTTCTGAAACTTCTCTGCTAGTCACACGACGTCCTGCATCAACAGAGCCTTAAATTTGGAAGTGATCTGCTCGTTCCAGCCTGTCGATGGCCGCTCAGGGCGCGGTGCGCCCTCCGCTGCTGTGGGCCGTTTTTAATCCAGTTTTAATGGTCTTTAATCCGTGTGATACTCATAGAATCTTCACCGAAAGCCATCTGAATCTTCCAAATGGTTTCCATCTGGCTGTCTGGCAGAGTTTCTGAAAAATTTTTCATGGAACAAAGCGGCAGTCGTTCCGCCATTCCTAAACAATAAAAATCAGACGAGGGGGGTGGACCAGTGCTCACTCAAAGCCTGCCCACAGGCGAATGACACAACCGACAGGCGTGAAAAAACTCACGCATGCGCACGAAGGTTCAAGCTTGTCTGATGCAAGCGCACATGATTCAAATCCATATAGTTTTTAAAAAAAATAAAAAGGTCGGATACTTTTCTAACAGACCTCGTGTGTGTGTGTGTGTATATATATATATATATATATATATATATATATATGTATATATATTGTTCACAAACCAGTCTAAATCTGTGATAATGAGCACTTCTCCTTTGCTGAGATAATCCATCCCAGCTCACAGGTGTGCCATATCAAGATGCTGATTAGACACCATGATTAGTGCACAGGTGTGCCTTAGACTGTCCACAATAAAAGGCCACTCTGAAAGGTGCAGTTTTGTTTTATTGGGGGGGATACCATTCAGTATCTGGTGTGACCACCATTTGCCTCATGCAGTGCAACACATGTCCTTTGCGTAGAGTTGATCAGGTTGTCAGTTGTGGCCTGTGGAATGTTGGTCCACTCCTCTTCAATGGCTGTGCGAAGTTGCTGGATATTGGCAGGAACTGGTACACGCTGTCGTATACGCCGGTCCAGAGCATCCCAAACATGCTCAATGGGTGACATGTCCGGTGAGTATGCCGGCCATGCAAGAACTGGGACATTTTCAGCTTCCATGAATTGTGTACAGATCCTTGCAACATGGGGCTGTGCATTATCCTGCTGCAACATGAGGTGATGTTCTTGGATGTATGGCACAACAATGGGCCTCAGGATCTCGTCACGGTATCTCTGTGCATTCAAAATGCCATCAATAAAATGCACCTGTGTTCTTCGTCCATAACAGACGCCTGCCCATTCCATAACCCCACCGCCACCATGGGCCACTCGATCCACAACATTGACATCAGAAAACCGCTCACCCACACGACGCCACACACGCTGTCTGCCATCTTCCCTGGACAGTGTGAACCGGGATTCATCCGTGAAGAGAACACCTCTCCAACGTGCCAAACGCCAGCGAATGTGAGCATTTGCCCACTCAAGTCGGTTACGACAACAAACTGGAGTCAGGTCGAGACACTAATGAGGACGACGAGCATGCGGATGAGCTTCCTTGAGACGGTTTCTGACAGTTTGTGCAGAAATTCTTTGGTTATGCAAACCGATTGTTTCAGCAGCTGTCTGAGTGGCTGGTCTCAGACGATCTTGGAGGTGAACATGCTGGATGTGGAGGTCCTGGGCTGGTGTGGTTACACGTGGTCTGCGGTTGTGAGGCTGGTTGGATGTACTGCCAAATTCTCTGAAACGCCTTTGGAGACGGCTTATGGTAGAGAAATGAACATTCAATACACGAGCAACAGCTCTGGTTGACATTCCTGCTGTCAGCATGCCAATTGCACGCTCCCTCAAATCTTGCGACATCTGTGGCATTGTGCTGTGTGATAAAACTGCACCTTTCAGAGTGGCCTTTTATTGTGGGCAGTCTAAGGCACACCTGTGCACTAATCATGGTGTCTAATCAGCATCTTGATATGGCACACCTGTGAGGTGGGATGGATTATCTCAGCAAAGGAGAAGTGCTCACTATCACAGATTTAGACTGGTTTGTGAACAATATTTGAGGGTAATGGTGATATTACGTATGTGGAAAAAGTTTTAGATCTTTGAGTTCATCTCATACAAAATGGGAGAAAAACCAAAAGTGTTGCATTTATATTTTTAAGTGTATATATATATATATACACACACAGGGTGATCCCCCCGCCCAACCAGCACCCAAAAAAAAAACCCTGAAACAAAACCAGAACCCATAAATATTGTAATAAATCCCACAAAGGTCCAGCAAAATTTCCTGGACCTTCCCCAAAGTTTCAGTTATCTTGGTCCCTTTGCATAAAAGTCATGTTCTTTCAAAATTATGCTCCAACAAATCATACCATTTGGAGCATAATTTTGAAAGAACATGACTTTTATATAATTTTTTTTTAAACTTGCTTTTGTTAATCACTTCCCATTTCTACCTTCATTATTTTCCAGGAAAGAGAAGAAGGAACCTGTTCCTGCAGGAGAATCTGTCCATCCTGAGTGATGTTGAGGCTGAAGCTGAACAGAGCTGAGTTTGAAGGCTGATTCTGCACAATATGACTCCTTTAATAAATTCTGCACAATATGACTCCTTCAATATTTATCTTAGATTTCATATTTATATCTGTCCATTGAACATTAAAATTTGAATGAAAAACATAAATCAAATGTTTTTAATGTGTTTTAAGCCTGTTTGAGTTCAGTGACAACGTTAACGGTCATTATGACCAGTTTCAGGAGATTTCCCTGTTGGATGTAAAAGGGAAAATATTCTGGTCCATCGTCGGCAATAGGCTAGCAACATACCTGCTTGCTAACAAGTTTATGGATCCCAGTGTCCAAAAGGGAGGAGCATACGGCAGTGATAAGCCAGCTTATCAACAAAGCCAAGAGCCAACATAACACACTTTCTGTCGTTTGGTTCGATCTTGTCAAGGCCTAGCCAAGCGTACCACACCAGCTGATCCACAAGGCACTGGAGTATTACCGTGTTCCGGTAGAGGTAGTCAAGCTGGTCATGTCGCATATGGCCGCGCTGCGGATGAAGTTCACCATGGGAGGCACCACTACCAAATGGCAACAACTTGAAAAAGGAATTATGGCGGGATGCACGATTTCCATTGTCCTTTTCATAGCGGCCATGAATCTACTGCTGAAGAAAAGAGAGATGCAGTGCAGAGGCCCAAAAGCAGATGATTGCACAAGCAGGGCTGTGAAAACTCTGCGGATTTCATCATGGGCGGGGTGGGGTGTTAGTGTTGTACTCTTTAATTGTGATTGTTAATGAGTTTTTAAAATGCTTATCGCAAAGCGTTCTTTGTTTACGACATCATGCAAGTTTTATAAGTCCGCGGACACTGATCTGTGTGTTACAGATTCATATCAGTTTCCTCGGATCCGCTGAGTTTCGAGAAGGAAAAATGCCACTCAAAGCCTGGCTGTTACAACAGTTGTCGTAAAGCGGGACTGGTTGGTTGCTGCGGTGACACTGTGTGGCTCCTGTGCGAAGCTTAGCTAAATGTAGCATGTGGACATTGCACACTTTTAGAACTTTCAAGTTTTTAAAAGAAGAATTTTGCAGCATGTCTGTGTCACGGAGCAACATCAGACAAAGCAAAGATGGCGAGAAAGACGGTTTGAAAAAGTGTGATAAGGACAAGAATCCGTGGAATTGTTGCTGGCTTCATCAACAGACCTGAAAGATAAACGGGAAAAGCGAACTGGTAAGAATTTTTTTCTCTCTCTGGAAAATAAACATTGTGCTGTTCAAACAGGATTTCAGAAAAGATTATGTGCCTTTTTTCTTTCATTAATCTAGACTTTCTTTCATTGGAAAAAAAAGATGTGGCTTTGAATGAATTTGGGCTACATGAATTTACACAACAATGTAAATTAGTTTTTATTAATGTAGACTTTTTTCATGGGAAAAAAAGACACTGGCTTTGAGTGGATTTACAGGAATTTACACAAGAATGTGTGGCTTTTTTACTATAAGGTATGTTATTGATATTTTACCCTGATTTTTAAAATATTCTACAATCTTTAGCTGTGGTTTTTGACATGGTTTAACAGTCTTTTCAATCTTCATGAATTTCCTGTAGTTTAATTGTTCTGAGTTAATGCATAATTTGGGTTACATTTAACAGGAAAATCATTCCAGGTCCTACTTCCACGTCATATTCTGTTATTTCAACATGATCATTCATGGTTCAAATGAAAGGTTGAATCTAGGATCATTTAAATATGCACTAATTTTGAGATTTGTTTTTCCAGGAGATGTTGAAAATGTATCAGTAGATGAAAATTTAATTTGGTTTCTGGGGCCCCACAAGGCCGTAGACCTCGGCTCCTGGGGAGCTGCGCCCCCCAGACCCCCTGTGAATTTTCCTTGGATTTTACAATTTTCATTTCACATCCCTGCACAAGACACCCACCCTGTCGAGCTTTCATGGACGACGTGACTGTGATGACTCAATCAATCCAGGGGACACAGTGGATACTGAGCGCAATGGAAAAGATGGCGGCATGGTCATGCCTACAGTTCAAACCTGAAAAGTTGTGGAGCCTCAGCATTTTGAAAGGGAGGCTAACAGGAAACATCTTTTGCATCCAAAGCTCTGAGATCCCAGTAATTCAAGATCAAGGGATCCGATGCCTTGGAAAGCATTACAACAGCTCCCTAAAGGACAACCACAATCTCTACACTACCAAAGCCCAGGTGAACACCTGGCTTAGGGCCACTGAGTACAGCCAGCTTCTTGGGATGTTTAAAGTATCGTGCTTTCAATATGGCATCATACCGCAACTGTAATGGCCCTTCCTGCTTTATGACTTTCCCATGTCCCAAGTGGAAGGAATGGAAAGATTGTGCAGCAAGTTTCTGCAGAAATGGTTGGGAGTCCCCCATCTTTCAGCACAGTCAACCTGTATAGCAAGACCACCAAGCTTCCCATGCCTATTTCATCAGTGGTGGAGGAGTTCAGAGCCACTAAGGCAAGGGCAGTCAGCACACTCGTTTTGTCGGAAGACGGAAGAGTCCGACAAACAAGCAAGAACATCAAATGCAGCAGGAAGTGGAAGCCCCAACAAGCTGTGGCAGATGCAGAAGCCTACTGGAAATATCAGGAAATTGTGAGCGTGGTATGTCAAGGTCGGCTGGGCCTCGGTCACTACAGTAAGAGCAGGTGGTGCAGAGCCGATGCTCGAGCCAAAAGGGGTCTTGCGGTGAAAAGAGTGGTGAAAGCGATCCATCTTGTCTCCCAGGGTCGATGAACGCAGTGGGATCAGGCACAGGAGCAGCCGATGTCTTGGAAGGAGATGTGGCAAACTAACCAAGGGAAGTTGAGCTTTCTCCTGCGGTCTGTAGCCAATTTGTTGCCCACACCAAGTAATTTGAAGATCTGGGGCAGAGAGGAAGACCCATCTTGCAACCAATGTAGAGCAGCCACCTGCACACTGAACCACATCCTGATGGGGTGCCCAAAGGCATTGGCAGTAGGGCGCTACAGATGGAGGCACAACAAGGTTCTTGCGGAAGTCGCCAAATGGGTGAAGCAGCAGCGGGCCAAAGCCAACAACAAGCGAGCCCACTTGCCTGAAGCCATAAAATTCGTGCAAGAAGGGGAAACTGCTTGTAAGGCCAGCATGGCAGGTTAAAAACATACCCTCCACCCTGCAACCCACCTCCGATTTGGAGCTGAGTGTGGATTTGAAGAGGAACCTTGTCTTCCCACAGGACGTGGCAGTGACCTCACTTCGACCAGACATGGTCTTGATGTCCAGGAGCACAAAAACCATCATAGTGGTAGAGCTCACAGTGCCCTGGGAAGAAAGGCTGGACATGTCTCACCAATTGAAATTAGCTAAGTACCAGGACTTGATCGATGAAGCTGTTCAAAAAGGATGGCATGCAACCATCTTTCCTATTGAAGTCGACTGACGCGGGTTTCCTGCAACGTCTGTGCGCTTCTTCCTCCAGAGGATGGGCCTGGAGTATAAATAATTGAAGAAAGCCACCAGGGATATAGCCACAGCAGCCGAGTCCAGCTCAAGATGGCTGTGGCTAAAGAGAGCCCACAGCTGGAGCCCTTCCGCAGGCGAAGCCTAGTCAATCTTCGCTGCCTCACGCAGGCGAGGTGTACAGGTTAAGGGGCGAAACACCTGTGAACCTGAGATACCTGCTGATGATGCGGAAAGGTTTCCAAAGTGTGGCTCCAAGAAATACCATCTCACATGACAACCTGCATTACAGTTTTCAGAGTAGTTGCTGCAGTTGTAGTTTGTGGCAAATCATCTTTGATGTTTACTTCACCAGTCAACATTTTGTGTGTGAACGTCAGTAAATGCACAAACTCCCACATTTGAGATTTAACAATAAATTATCAAAGCAAGTTACTTTGGTATAAAAATATTGACATCTAACACGTTTATTGCTCTCAGAAATGAGTCTTTATTTACAGACCAATTCACGGATGTCAAATCAAAACGGACCAAAGTGTGACTGAAGGCGTTATAGGTGATGTAATTAATTAATCTAAATTAACACTTTATTTTGACAGCCACAATTTTAATAATAGCGACAGCCTGCAGTTATTACTTATTTACGAGCTACTTAGGAAGCTAACGACTAGCTTACCGTCATGCTTCATCTCTAGCAGCCTGTGTCTTCTCATCTCCGTTTTCATATTGTATGAATTCCCAAAGTCTTGTGTATTTTTCAAGCATGTTTCGTCTCGCCACTAGCAGCTTTCTCTTAAAAACTCACAAAGCAGTAAACACACAGAGTCTGCCATTGTTGATTTTTGTGTCGCGTATAAAACAATGTCACTACAGTTTGCTCTGCTGACCCCGCCCACATGGAGGAGGTTCTATTTGTAGTGGAAAAAGATGCACCTGGAACCAAACCGAGTAGAGCTGAGCTGAGTAGTGCTACTTTTGTGTAGTCAAAAAGGGCCTATAGGCGGGGTCATGGTCACACCTTGGTGGATCAAACCTGTGAATGTCTGCTGCTGATTGCTTCTGTGAATTGCCACACAAAGGGTTTTCAAGTACCACTCAAAAAGCTTTGATTCGGTACCACTGGCATCCACATCAACGGCTGACATGGCCTGACCATTCATTGGTACATGGGTTGCTCTTTTCGGAACCATGGCTGACTTCTCTTCGAACAGAGGCTCACATTTCATGTCAGAACTATGGAACGCGATTGCTGACAGCCTGGGGGTGATACTCCACCGCACCGCGGTGTATCACCCCCAGGCCAATGGACTGTGTGAGCACTTCTATTGCTCCATGAAAGCTGCTCTATGCGCCGACTTATCTGACAGCAGCTGGAAAGACAGGCTCCCATGGGTCATGCTGGGCCTGCGGACCGCCCCCAAGGAGGACCTCCAGTCCTCATTGGCAGAGCTAGTCTACGATCAACCACTGCAGGTCCCTGGGGATTTCATTCCCGACGCCACAGCCCCATGATCAGTGACCCACCAAAAGGGCGACCTTTAGAACAAACTTCAACTTTTTGCTCCTGTGCCGACTACACAACACTTCACCCCATTTTCTTACACATCCCCACACCTGCAATCAGCAGATTATGTTTTTATTCGTCACAATGCGCAGAGGACCACTACAGCCCACTTACAACAGCCATTTTCATGCCCTTAAAACAGGTGACAAAACCTTCATGGTGGACATCAGTGGCAAAGTTGAAAGCATTTCGGTGGACCGCCTCAAACCGGCCCACCTGGATCTGGATAAACCCATGGTGCTGGCAGGCCCACCTAAACGAGGCCATCCACCAAGCTGGCCAAGCTGCCCAACATGCATGTCTAAAGCTCCTACACGCAGTGCCACCGACACCCCGCTGCGACGGACCCACTGCGGCCGGATTTTATGCCCCCCGTTGTTGACTTTTCTTTTAACTTTCTCCCTTCTTGATTTTTCCCTATGGTGAATTCTTGGAGGGCCTGTGTAGCGCACATGCACACATGCACAAAAAGGCTATCCTGCACATAAGTCACTGGCTCAAATGTTCTTCATAAGGAACGGCAATAACTTGCAATAACATTGGGTTTCCTACTTTAAGGCCCCCTGACACGAGCATGCCTTTGACTCAGGCACCAGCACGACCTGTGTCATGCTGGACAGTAAACTTGTCTTTAACGGGTGCAGACAGGAGGTGAGAGGGGCACCGGTGCATGCTATTGTGCACAGAGAATTTTGGAATGGTCAATAAAAATCTTTCACGCATAAATGTCGTGCTACATGGCGCAATCTAATTGCCAACACAATGTGCAACTCATCAAGTGGAGTAAAGAAGTGAACAGAGTGAGTGGTGACGTCAGAGTATCGCATCAGAGCGCAGCTTGTCTGAACGAATATAACAGGAAGTTAAATCTATCAAAAACATACTCTAACAGCTGCACACAAGAAGGAAAGAACACATAACTTACCAAACCATGATAATGTAAACATGACTAATACCGTTTTAGACGGCTCCAAATGCTTTCTGCAGCTTGTTAGGTGTGTGTGTGCATGATCGGCTGAAGCTGGAGCGGTCCTGGAAGTGATTACAGCCATTTTGAACGGCCAGTTTGTAGAGAAAATGATTAATCCAACACAAAATAATTATTTTATATACACAGCATCCAGCGCAGAGCGTGTGGCAGCCAGTAGAACAAAGAACGGCGTCCAGCTGTGAACACAGCAGGTGGGATCATCACAACAAAGTGTGCGCTATTGTGTGAATCACAGACATGCTCATGTTAAGGGACCTTTGAGCCCCTTTGACACCGGACTCACTTCGAGTTGCATCGTGTGGCGTCATGACGACGTCATAACAGCGTGAGGGGCGCAAAGGACAAAGCAAATTGGATGCCAAAAATTAAACATGTTTAATGTGCGCAGCTCATGGTCAGGGGAAGAAAGATAAACTATAACAGAACTCAAAGCGCAGACCTGCAGTTCAGCACAAGAACAAATATAAACTAGAAGAGGAATCGGAGTGCACAGTCTGTCTGCAGTCAAACTGTGCACTCTGACTTGTCTGTGCAGCGATCCTGCAAGCTGCGTCTTCACCTCGTCTCTTCCCCCTGCTGTGCGCACCTGACACAGACATTCCTGTGTTGTCATGACGCCACAGGAAGCAACTTGAAGAGCCCCGGTGTGAAAGGGGCTTTAGTCAGGGACATGGTCACACCTTGGTAGATCAAACCTGTGAATGTCTGCTGCTAATTGCATCTGTGATTTGCCACACAAAGGCAAGTCACAGAAGTACAAGTACCAGAGTACAAGTACAAGAAGTTTCAAGTACCACTTGAAAAGCTGTGATTTCCTCTGCTTTGTCCTCAGCTGCAGACAGTCTGCAGCTGAGGAATGTGTATTTGATATGCCCGGCCTTTTGTCCTCCATGGACACACCCCCGCGGAGTTCAAGTGAGGCCAGGGATATTTAAGATATGTGCCTGAAAAGTGAAGTCTTGTTTTTTTTTTTTTTTTACTCTTCTGTGATTGAACCCCCTTTCACACCGGTTCCACTTCGAGTTGCGTCGTGCGGCGTCATGATGACGCCTCATGGATCCAACCTAGTGCCGAGGCATTGTAGCTCAATGCCACAACACCGCGAGGAATGCAAAGGATGAAGCGAATTGGATGCCAAAAATTAAATGTTTAATTTTTTCTGCGTCAAGCACAGGACACAGAAAGGAGGTGACTTCAATGTAAGTCAGAGCAAAGCAGCGGTACTCAATGTGACTGGAAGCTACACCCTCACAATACATTACCCAATGCCATTTTATGATTTCTGCTGTGTTCCATTGTTCCCGAAATATAAATCACACAGGATTTTTTTTATACCGTGTTCACAATGCAGTAAAAACTACACGATCAAATTCTACACTCTTAAATTCTCTCACAACTGTGTTTAAATAAAGTCCATAAAAGTCCTGCTCAGTCTGATTGCCAGAGACAGGACATGTCCTCATCCAGTAAAAAGTCCGAACATCTCCAGTCCACTCACAGACAGTTCGTTCACGCGCGCACATGTGAACAATTAAAAGAAAAAGAAAACTGGCTGACTGCAGGCAGTTTCTCACTCTCCCCTCATACTCTCTCATCATTGTGTTAAATAAAGAACAAAAAAGGACATAAGTCCTGCTCACAGACTAATTGCGAGAGACAAGACATGTCCACATGAAGTATAACTCCAGACATCTTCACATTTACTCAGGGATGGTTCGTTCATTGTCAAAGGAAGAAATATAAACTGTATCAGAAATCAGAGCGCAGACCTTCAGCCTTGCACAAGAACAGATATAAACTCACCACACTGTGTGCAGATCCTCCTCTGCATCCTCACCTCTCTGCCCCCTGCTGTGTGTACCTTACGCAGACATTCATGATGCCGTGTGAAGCAACTCGAAGCAGGCCCAGTGTGAAAGGGGTTTTAAGCACTTGCTCTGCATGTTTCAATGTAGAACTAGTCTCATTTCGTTGTTTCTGACTCAGTTTCTACATGGCAGTGTTTCCACCACACTGAGGCTGTGGCATATTTTGACTGAACCGCTTTAACGTTGACTCACTTTGATCACGCTTTATTGAGTGACCACTCACACGATGCGGTCCATGCTCTAGGCTATTTGCTCATCTCTTGTATTTTCATGTGCAGGTACTGAAGTGGTCAGACTACTGTCTTCCTCTGGCTTGTAGTCCCAACCAGCCATACAGGGCCGTGGCTCAGGCCACACTGGACGACTTCAGCCGGCTCGGGGTGGCTTTCATGGAAGATCGACTTCAGCTGGACAATGGACTTGTCCCCTCAAAGATAGTTCGTATGTTGCCTTCAATTACTTATCACCTTTTTGCCTCTTTATCAACAAAATGCAGGATTATATCAGTTTATATAAGACTAAAATAGAACCTTGTCATTTGATTGGCAGATTAGATCAGTTTGTATAACACCGAAATAGAACCTCATTGTTTGATTGGCGGATTAGATCACTTTATATAACCCTGAAATTGAAACTTATCGTTTGATTGGCAGATTATATCTCTTTATATAACACCGAACTAGGACCTTGCCGTTTGATTAGTGGATTTGATTAGATCAGTTTATATAACCCCAATTCCACTGAAGTTGGGACGTTGTGTAAAATGTAAATAAAACAGAATACAATGATTTGTAAATCCTCTTCAACCTATATTCAACTGAATACACCACAAAGACAAGATATTTAATGTTCAAACTGATAAACTTTATTGTTTTTGTGCAAATATTTGCTCATTTTTAAATGGATGCCTGCAAGATGTTTTAAAAAAGCTGGGACAGTGGTATGTTTACCACTGTGTTACATCACCTTTCCTTCTCACAACACTCAATAAGCGTTTGGGAACTGAGGACACTAATTGTTGAAGCTTTGTAGGTGGAATTCTGTCCCATTCTTGCTTGATGTACATCTTCAGTTGTTCAACAGTCCGGGGTCTCCGTTGTCGTATTTTCCGCTTCATAATGCACCACACATTTTCAATGGGCGACAGGTCTGGACTGCAGGCAGGGCAGTCTAGTACCTGCAC
>NC_047111.1:2971224-3047948 GCF_902500255.1 Thalassophryne amazonica
GCAATTGCAGTGACCCTGGGGTCAATTTCAAGGTCACAGTGAGATGCAGTGCATCCAGAAAGTATTCACAGCACCTGACTTTTTCCACATTATGTTACAGCCTTATTCCAAAATGGATAACATTTTTTTGTCCCCTCAAAATTCTACACCCAATACCCCATAATGATGATGTGAAAAAAGTTTGGTTTTTTCTGCAAATTTATTAAAAATATAAAAACTAAGAAATCACTTGTACATAAGTATTCACAGCCTTTGCGATGAAGCTCAGAATTGAGTTCAGGTGCCTCCTGTTTCCACTGATCATCCTTGAGATGTTTCTACAGCTTAGCTGGAGTCCACCTGAGATGATTCCAATTGATTGGACATGATTTGGAAAGACACACACACCTGTCTACATATAAGGTCCCACAGTTGACAGTCAGAGCGCAAACCACGCATGAAGTCGAAGGAATTGTCTGTAGATCTCTGAGACAGGATTGTCTGGAGGCACAAATCTGGGGAAGGGTACAGAAACATTACTGCTGCTTTGAAGGTCCCAATGAGCTCGGTGGCCCCATCATCTGGAAATGGAAGAAGTTCAGATCCACCAGGACTCTTCCTAGAGCTGGATGCCCGTCTAAACTGAGCGATCGGGGGAGAAGGCCTTAGTCAGGGAGGTGACCAAGAACCTAATGGTCACTCTGTCAGAGCTCCAGCATTCCTCTGTGGAGCGAGGAGAACCTTCCAGAAGGACAACCATCTCTGCAGCAATCCACCAATCAGGCCTGTATTGTACAGTGGTCAGACGGAAGCCACTCCTTAATAAAAGGCACATGGCAGCCCACCAAGATTTTGACAAAAGGCACCTGAAGGAAAGATGAATGCAGCAATGTACAGAGACATCCTGGATGAAAACCTGCTCCAGAGCACTCTGGACCTCAGACTGGGGCGACGGTTCATCTTTCAGCAGGAAAATAACCCTAAACACACAGCCAAGATATCAAAGGAGTGTCTTCAGGACAACTCTGTGAATGTCCTTGAGTGACCCAGCCAGAGCCCAGACCTGAATCTGATTGAACATCTCTGGAGAGATCTGAAAATGTCTGTGCACCGACGCTCCCCATCCAACCTGATGGAGCTTGAGAGGTGCTGCAAAGAGGAATGGACCAAACTGCCCAAAGATAGGTGCACCAAGCTTGTGGCATCATATTCAAGAAGACTTAAGGCTGGAATTGCTGCCAATGGTGCATCAACAAAGTATTGAACAAAGACTGTGAATACTTGTGTACATGTGAGTTCTTAGTTTTTTTATTTTTAATAACTTTGCAGTTTGGGGTGTTGTGAGTAGAATTTTAAGTGGAAAAATGAAGCAAGGCTGTAACATAACAAAATGTGTGAAAAGTGATGTGCTGTGAATACTTTCCAGATGTACTGTAGAACCTCCTGATATTATCAACCACATAACATGCCTTTGCTCAGGGGCGTTGGTAAGGTTCGACCTGTCATATGAAGTGCCTTGAGGCAACTTTGTTGTGGTTTGGTGCTATATAAATAAAAATAAATGAAATAAATTAATCATGATGAATATGTGAACTGTGGAAGTGGGTTTTGTTTGAGTGATGTTTTGGTGTTCAGCATTTCTTTTCTTACTGACAGGTCTTTGATGCAAAAACAGACAAGCACGTCCAACCAGGTGAGCTTTTCTTTCAGCTTTCTAACACATTTTCTTGGAACATTTGAAATTTTATGTGATTCATACAGTTGATATTTTTGCCTTGCATTATATATCTGTCTCTGAAAAGTGTTTCCCCCCAGTATTATTGGCCTGGTCGGCTGCCAGGCTAACAGGAACCTCTGCCTTATGTAATTTCCTTAATCTGAAAATGTTGTAGTTTGTAAATGCAGGGGCTTTGTAATCAGCTGCAAAATGACCACATACCTTAAGATCCCTCTGCATTATTTCGTCAGTCAGGACCGACCTACGTCTGACCCAATTTCACCTTTGGAAAATCCCCTTTGACTCTGTTGCTCCTGTAGCACACCACGAGGAATCTCTCCTGATTCAGGGGGTCGTTTTGACCGTTGGGGTTTTACATAATTATTGTATGGCCTTGCCTTACAATGTAAAGCGCCTTGGGGCAACTGTTTGTTGTGATTTGGCGCTATATAAAAAAATTGATTGATTGATTGATTCTCCAAGATTTTCCCAATATTTACATGGTAATGTGTGGTTATTGCACTAATTGAGTTACCAAGAAATAGCCTTATTCAAGAGGGCTTTTGATTATCATTTCATATCTACATAAGTCTTTCACAGTTGCAGAAATTAGAAATGACCTAGTCAACCAGGGTCTGTGACTTGCACTCTTCTGTGGTACTCTGGGTATTTCTGCCCCGTGTTGTACATATGTAAAAAGGCAATCTAGTGCTTTGGTGTTCTTAGTCGTTTATTGCAGTAAATAGCTGGTGTGTATGGTACTTATAGTGTATATTATTGTCGTACCCGTGTAGATATTCTGTCCAGTTCTCTACGAAGTGAGATCAAAAGCAGAGACGTTCCCTTGCCCTTGAAATGGGACAATTTGATGGCACACAATCAGAACAAGGCAGATTTGGCAAGGTTTCTATCCCAGCAACTGTTGCTGCAGGCACCACAGGACAAAGTCATCACAGTTGTAGGTGGTTTCACTGGTGAGGAACAGGTGGAATCCTCTGCTGGTTACATCAACACACAGGAGTTGGAGGCCAAACATGAAGAAGCTGACACAAGAATGGTGCTGCATTGCATCAAGAGCCAGGCATCAGGTCTTGTTGCCTCTCATGATACAGATGTCCTGGTTTTGCTGCTGACCCACTTCAACAAGATGTCCTGCAAGAAGGTTTGGATGAAAACAGGAACAGCAAAGAAACTGAAGTATATCCCCATTCATGCAGTTGCAGATGATGTCTCGATGCCCTTCCAGCATTTCATGCTGTCACAGGCTGTGACACCACACCATTTCTTGCTGGTCATAGCAAGTAATCCTGCTTTAAGACGTTCAAGGAGTGCTGCAACCTGCTGTCATGTCTCGGCAAAGGGAATCTCAGTGACCACATCACTGCAGATGCAGAGGCATTCATCTGCAAAGTCTTCAAGACTGACTTTGTTTCATCTGACAGAGCACAGGCGACATTTTTCACTCAGACACATTTGGTGGAAACCTTTCCACCGACTCATGATGCCCTGTCACTTCACATACAGAGAGCTCATTACCAAGCAGCTGTGTGGAACCAAGCAGACCAACAGCAACCACAATCCACGGCATGGAAACCAAAAAATGGAGCACTGGTACCAGTTCTGACTTCCATTGTTTCTGCACCACAGAGGCTTGTCAGTTTAGTTCCCTGTTGATGTACAACTCATTGCATGAGAGATAATTGTACATGCAAGAAAAACAAGCTTCAGTGCACCGCTGCATGGAGTTGTCGTGAATCTGTCTGTAGAAAATACAACACAGTGAACAACATTATGAGCTTCAGTTGGATGACCTCTCAAGGTCACCAGGGGTCAAATAAGTTTCCAAACTGATGAAATCATACCAGGATTGTGTATTGAAAATGTATGATACCAGAATGTGTGACATTAAACAACATTTTGATTTGTAAAAAATTGTAATGTTGCAAGCACAAATTAAGTTGAAGGGGGCAATTCAAAAAGGTCAGCGACGTCTCAAGGTCACCAAAGGTCACGGACATCCTGAAAAGTTGGTAATTAGAATTTGAAGTATTCAAATCTAGAAGATTGGACAATTATCTTTGCATCTTGTGCATTTTTAATAAGGTCAGGTTGATCATAAATACTCAAAGTGGGATTTCTGGTCGGGTCAACAGGTACAAAGTTCAGTGACCTCTCAAGGTCATCAGAGCACACCCAAATTGACAAAGTAACACTATTTGCCAACTTTTACTCAAAAATGCTTGTAGGTGACATTTCAAATTTTGGCACCAGTCGACGTCGCAGTGTCTGTGTCCACTGTGCCTTAAACGTTTAACTTGTTGGTGTTTTAGTCACACACTGCCGGCATATTTTTACATTCATTCATACATATGTTTACAGGGGAGGTGATGGTCTAGTGGTTAAGGTGTTGGGCTTGAGACCAGAGGATCCTTGGTTCAAATCCCAGCCTGACTGGAAAATCACTAAGGGCCCTTGGGCAAGGGCAATCCCCGAGTTGCTCCCGGTGTGTAGTGAGCACCTTGTATGGCAGCAGCCTGACATTGGGGTGAATGTGAGGCATTATTGTAAAGTGCTTTGAGCATCTGATGCAGATGGAAAAGCATGATATAAATGCAGCCCATTTATCATTTACATTCAGCTGCATGTTGTGTGTTTCCCATAACGTCGCTGGGACATACTGCACAGGCTTTGACCATTGTAAGAAGATAACATAAAACTTTATTGATCTCACAGAGGAGAAATTCACATGTTACGTCAGCTCTTAAAAAACACACGAGATGTGTGCAAGTAGAGGAAAATGTTCATCAACAGCGTGTGCAAGGATAAGCAACAATAATATAACTTGTAACAGTACAATGAAGTAAGAAAATGAGGTAGAAATAGTGTGTGTGTGTACATATATATATATATATATATATATATATATATATATATATATATATATATATATATATATATATATATATGAACACCCTGCGGTTTTGCAAGTTCTCCCACTTAGAAATCATGGAGGGGTCTGAAATTTTCATCTTAGGTGCATGTCCACTGTGAGAGACATAATCTAAAAAAAAAATCCGGAAATCACAAAGTATGTTTTTTTTAAATAATTTATTAGTATGTTACTGCTGCAAATAAGTATTTGATCATCTACCAACCAGCAAGAATTCTGTCTCACACAGACCTGTTAATTTTTCTTTAAGAAGCCCTCTTATTCTGCACTCTTTACCTGTATTAATTGCACCTGTTTGAACTTGTTACCTGTTCACACACTCAATCAATCACACTCCAACCTGTCCACCATAGCCAAGACCAAAGAGCTGTCTAAGGACACCAGGGACAAAACTGTAGACCTGGACAAGGCTGGGATGGACTACAGGACAACAGGCAAGCAGCTTGGTAGAAGACAACAACTGTTCTGATTATTTATTAGAAAGTGGAAGAAACACAAGATGACTGCCAATCTCCCTCGGTCTGGGATTCCATGCAGGATCTCACTTTGTGGGGTAAGGATGATTCTGAGAAAGCTCAGAACTACACAGGAGGACCTGGTCAGTGACCTGAAGAGTAGTGATGGGATGAATAACACTGGTGCGTCAACACTGTGCCGAGCACACAAGAGTGAAACCCCGTATCGGTGCGCGTATCGCGCGTACCGAACTGTCGTTTGGCTACGCCGCGCCAAATTGTGTTTATAAGGAAACAAACTATCGACATGTTGCGGATTTGTTGGATGGAGTTTTGCTGGTGGATTTTTGCTTGCCCTCACCTTGCTCCACTGACTTCATGGCACGTTCAAAGACGTTTCCCCAGTCTGGAATAATTTTGATCTTTTGACGCCAAATAAGATAAATCTTTTTCTCCTCTCGGCATTGTTTACTGTGATTTTTCCAATTAGATATGTTTGTACTCCTTTACAATACGGGAAGAATAACCAGAAAACATATACACACCTTTATCAACTCGCACTGAAATTTTTATGCTCACCATCTTCATCTGTACCCTGTGAAAGAGTTTTTTTTCTAAGGCAGGGGAACTGGTGTGTAAGAGGAGAAATCGCCTTGGAGCAAAGACACTTCAGAAACCTTTGTTCTTCAATAAAAATGCATAAATGAATCTATTTTCAGTCTTATTTGTATGCTTTAACACTTAGGTTAATAAATTTCCATACACAAGTTACAAATTTTAACTGAATTTTATTAGACAAATTTGCTGTATTTTACAAACCAAATCAGTTTAGCATTTACACAAACAAGGTTTTAAGCAAATTTTAAACTCTTCTCATGAACAGCTTAACTTGACACACATATTGAGCACATGAAATTATGCAATGATGAGATCATATTTTAGATAGAGGACTGGCGATTAACTATTTCACAGGCTGATGTTGCGTTTGCAGCATGGTAACTTTTCCATCTTATTTACCTGCAGTGGTTTTATAACTACTGCAGGGGTCACTATTGAGCGACCAACACAGTGTCAACAGTGTCAACACAGTTTGTGTAGTGTGTCAATACACTCCTTGAGGTATCCTCATCCCATCACTACTGAAGAGAGCTGGGACCACAGTCACAAAGATTACATTAGTAACACATGATGCTGTCATGGTTTAAAATCCTGCAGGGCAGCAAGGTCCCCCTGCTCAAGCCAGCACATGTCCAGGCCCGTTTGAAGTTCACCAGTGACCATCTGGATGATCCAGAGGAGGCATGGGAGAAGGTCATGTGGTCAGATGAGACCAGAATAGAGCTTTTTGGAATCAACTCCACTTACCATGTTTAGAGTATGAGAACAACCCCAAGAAAACCATCCCAACCGTGAAGCATGGGGGTGGAAACATCATACTCTGGGGGTGCTCTTCTGCAAAGGGGACAGGACGACTACACAGTATTGAAGGGAGGATGGATGGGGTCATGTATTGTGAGATTTTGGCAAACAACCTCCTTCCCTCAGTAAGAGCATTGAAGATGGGTCATGGCTGGGTCTTCCAGCATGACAATGACCCCAAACACACAGCCAGGGCAACTAAGGAGGGACTCCGTAAGAAGCATTTCAAGGTCCTGGAGTGGCCTGGCCAGTCTCCATACCTGAACTCAATAGAAAATCTATAGGCCTCTACTGGTGGTTGGCTCTCACTGCGGTATTGTATCACTTCCTGTTCCGGAGCACAGCAGTGTTTTTCTGTATCTGTTAGCTGTTAATCTGCGCAGTTAGATTGATCTAGTTACCTAGATAACGATTTGTTTCACAGTTTAATCTTCACATGCCTTAACTAAAGCACTCCCTCTGCTGAATCACCTCTAAATTATTTACACATTATTCACTTTGTGTGTTTTTAGGAATCCGCTAGCTTAGCGCAGCTACTAGCTCTTAGCCGATTTAGCATGGCGGCTTCTCCTGTCTCTCCCACACTTTTCTGCTCTGGGTGTGAAATGTTTAGTTATTCCTCGGCCTCCTTTAGCAGTAATGGTACTTGTAATAAGTGTAGCTTATTCGTAACTTTGGAGGCCAGGCTGGGCGAATTGGAGACTCGGCTCCGCACCGTGGAAAATTCTACAGCTAGCCATGCCCCTGTAGTCGGTGCGGACCAAGGTAGCTTAGCCGCCGTTAGTTTCCCTCTGGCAGATCCCGAGCAGCCGGGAAAGCAGGCCGACTGGGTGACTGTGAGGAGGAAGCGTAGCCCTAAAAAGAAGCCCCGTGTACACCGCCAACCCGTTCACATTTCTAACCGTTTTTCCCCACTCGATGACACACCCGCCGAGGATCAAACTCTGGTTATTGGCGACTCTGTTTTGAGAAATGTGAAGTTAGCGACACCAGCAACCATAGTCAATTGTCTTCTGGGGGCCAGAGCAGGTGACATTGAAGGAAATTTGAAACTGCTGGCTAAGGCTAAGTGTAAATTTGGTAAGATTGTAATTCACGTCGGCAGTAATGACACCCGGTTACGCCAATCGGAGGTCACTAAAATTAACATTGAATCGGTGTGTAACTTTGCAAAAACAATGTCGGACTCTGTAGTTTTCTCTGGGCCCCTCCCCAATCGGACCGGGAGTGACATGTTTAGCCGCATGTTCTCCTTGAATTGCTGGCTGTCTGAGTGGTGTCCAAAAAATGAGGTGGGCTTCATAGATAATTGGCAAAGCTTCTGGGGAAAACCTGGTCTTGTTAGGAGAGACGGCATCCATCCCACTTTGGATGGAGCAGCTCTCATTTCTAGAAATCTGGCCAATTTTCTTAAATCCTCCAAACCGTGACTATCCAGGGTTGGGACCAGGAAGCAGAGTTGTAGTTTTACACACCTCTCTGCAACTTCTCTCCCCCTGCCATCCCCTCATTACCCCATCCCCGTAGAGACGGTGCCTGCTTCCAGACCACCAATACCCAGCAAAAATCTATTTAAGCATAAAAATTCAAAAAGAAAAAATAATATAGCACCTTCAACTGCACCACAGACTAAAACAGTTAAATGTGGTCTATTAAACATTAGGTCTCTCTCTTCTAAGTCCCTGTTAGTAAATGATATAATAATTGATCAATCAATCAATTTTTTTATATAGCGCTAAATCACAACAAACAGTTGCCCCAAGGCGCTTTATATTGTAAGGCAAGGCCATACAATAATTATGTAAAATTACATTACACTAGAAGTCTTTCAGAAAGCGCTGTAACTAGGTTTAAGGATATGATTCCTTCTTTATGTTCTCTAATGCCATATACCAACACAGTGCAGAGTAGCTACCTAAACTCTGTAAGTGAGATCTCGTCAATAGTTTTACATCCTCATTGAAGACAACTTTGGATGCTGTAGCTCCTCTGAAAAAGAGAGCTTTAAATCAGAAGTGCCTGACTCCGTGGTATAACTCACAAACTCGCAGCTTAAAGCAGATAACCCGTAAGTTGGAGAGGAAATGGCGTCTCACTAATTTAGAAGATCTTCACTTAGCCTGGAAAAAGAGTCTGTTGCTCTATAAAAAAGCCCTCCGTAAAGCTAGGACATCTTTCTACTCATCACTAATTGAAGAAAATAAGAACAATCCCCAGGTTTCTTTTCAGCACTGTAGCCAGGCTGACAGAGTCAGAGCTCTATTGAGCCGAGTATTCCTTTAACTTTAACTAGTAATAACTTCATGACCTTCTTTGCTAATAAAATTTTAACTATTAGAGAAAAAATTACTCATAACCATCCCAAAGACGTATCGTTATCTTTGGCTGCTTTCAGTGATGCCGGTATTTGGTTAGACTCTTTCTCTCAGATTGTTCTGTCTGAGTTATTTTCATTAGTTACTTCATCCAAACCATCAACATGTCTATTAGACCCCATTCCTACCAGGCTGCTCAAGGAAGCCCTACCATTATTTAATGCTTCGATCTTAAATATGATCAATCTATCTTTATTAGTTGGCTATGTACCACAGACTTTTAAGGTGGCAGTAATTAAACCATTACTTAAAAAGCCATCATTTGACCCAGCTATCTTAGCTAATTATAGGCCAATCTCCAACCTTCCTTTTCTCTCAAAAAGTCTTGAAAGGGTAGTTGTAAAACAGCTAACTGATCATCTGCAGAGGAATGGTCTATTTGAAGAGTTTCAGTCAGGTTTTAGAATTAATCATAGTACAGAAACAGCATTAGTGAAGGTTACAAATGATCTTCTTATGGCCTCAGACAGTGGACTCATCTCTGTGCTTGTTGTGTTAGACCTCAGTGCTGCTTTTGATACTGTTGACCATAAAATTTTATTACAGAGATTAGAGCATGCCATAGGTATTAAAGGCACTGCGCTGCGGTGGTTTGAATCATATTTATCTAATATATTACAATTTGTTCATGTAAATGGGGAATCTTCTTCACAGACTAAGGTTAATTATGGAGTTCCACAAGGTTCTGTGCTAGGACCAATTTTATTCACTTTATACATGCTTCCCTTAGGCAGTATTATTAGACGGCATTGCTTAAATTTTTGTTACGCAGATGATACCCAGCTTTATCTATCCATGAAGCCAGAGGACACACGCCAATTAGCTAAACTGCAGAATTGTCTTACAAACATAAAGACATGGATGACCTCTAATTTCCTGCTTTTAAACTCAGATAAAACTGAAGTTATTGTACTTGGCCCCACAAATCTTATAAGGTTTTGAATAATCAGGTCCCATCTTATCTTAGGGACCTCATAGTACCATATCACCCCAATAGAGCGCTTCGCTCTCAGACTGCAGGCTTACTTGTAGTTCCTAGGGTTTGTAAGAGTAGAATGGGAGGCAGAGCCTTCAGCTTTCAGGCTCCTCTCCTGTGGAACCAGCTCCCAATTCAGATCAGGGACACAGACACCCTCTCTACTTTTAAGATTAGGCTTAAAACTTTCCTTTTTGCTAAAGCTTATAGTTAGGGCTGGATCAGGTGACCCTGAACCATCACTTAGTTATGCTGCTATAGACCTAGACTGCTGGGGGGTTCCCATGATGCACTGAGTGTTTCTTTCTCTTTTTGCTCTGTATGCACCACTCTGCATTTAATCATTAGTGATCGATCTCTGCTCCCCTCCACAGCATGTCCTTTTCCTGGTTCTCTCCCTCAGCCCCAACCAGTCCCAGCAGAAGACTGCCCCTCCCTGAGCCTGGTTCTGCTGGAGGTTTCTTCCTGTTAAAAGGGAGTTTTTCCTTCCCACTGTCACCAAGTGCTTGCTCACAGGGGGTCCTTTTGACTGTTGGGGTTTTTACGTAATTATTGTATGGCCTTGCCTTACAATATAAAGCGCCTTGGGGCAACTGTTTGTTGTGATTTGGCGCTATATAAATAAAATTGATTGATTGATTGAAAATCTTTGGAGGGAGCTGAAACTCCAAACCTGAAAGATATAGAGAAGATCTGTATGGAGGAGTGGACCATAGTAGTAACATACAAATAAATGATAAAAAAAATCATACATTGTGATTTCTGGATTTTTTTATTTTTTTTTTTAGATTTTATCTCTCACAGTGGACATGTACCTAAGATGAAAATTTCAGACCCCTCCGTGATTTCTAAGTGGGAGAACCTGCAAAACCGCAGGGTGTTCAAATGCTTATTTTCCTCACTGTACATACATATGTGCACACATATACACACCCGTACACACATATGTATACACATATATATATATAAATATGATTGGGATTGAAAAAGAGATAAGAGCATCTTATTTACAATATGTGAAGTGGAGTTTAGATATGATAAGGTGACATTAGTGCCATGAATGTTTAATTTGTTTCCGTGTCTGTTGGTCACACACTGCTGGCATATTTTGAAATTTGCTCCATGCTGTGTTTTCTGCAATGTAGCCACCCTGTACCATGCTGATGTTGCCACTCCAGTGTTTTCTCCAAAAAATGCAGACCGCTTGCATATTCTTTTAAATTGCACTACGTTTTACCAGTGTTTCCAGCTCAGTTCATACAGCTCCTGTATCCTGGATATATCACGCTGACTTTGACTTTGGCTGCTTTTGCTGCTAGTGTTTTCACTCCCTGCTACACCTCCATTTGGTGCTTTAAAATTGTGACACGTGGGTTTGAATCAGAGGCGCTGTGAGTGCTTTCTGCTCGCTGAACCCCAATTTGGGGCTCGACCATTGTGACACATTGTGGCCTGTCCATACTGGAACTGAGGTTTGGTCAGTGCAGATTCCTTGTGACCTTGGTGGTATGAGGTCATCCAGGTGCTAAGCAGCGCTCTGTGGCGGTGAGGAGGAATGAAATGGAATGAGAGTTACATATGTACAGTGGGGTAAAAAAGTATTTAATCAGCCCCTGATTGTGCAAGTTCTCCTACTCAGAAAGATGAGACGTCTGTAATTTTCATCACAGAACTATGAGAGACAAAATGAGACAAAAAAAAAATCCAGGAAATCACATTGTAGGATTTTTAAAGAATTTATTTGTTAATTATGGTGGAAAATAAGTATTTGGTCAATAAGTACTGGCTAGGCCACTCCAGGACCTTGAATTGCTTTTTACGGAGTCACGAGTGGTGTGTTTGGGGTCATTGTCATGCTGGAAGACCCAGCCATGCTGCATCTTCAATGCTCTCACTGATGGAAGGAGGTTTTGTCTTAAGATCTCATGATACATGGTCACGTTCATTCTTCCCTTAACACGGATCAGTCGTCCTGTCCCCTTTGCAGAAAAACAGCCCCAAAGCATGATGTTTCCACCCCCATGCTTCACAGTAGATATGGTGTTCTTGGAATGCAACTCAGCATTCTTCTTCCTCCAAACACGAAAGGGTTGAGTTTTTACCAGAAAGTTCTATTTTGGTTTCATCTGACCAAATGATATTCTCCCAATCCTCTTCTGGATCATCCATATGCTCTCTGGCAAATTTCAGACAGGCCTGGACATGTACTGTCTTAAGCAGGGGGACACGCCTGGCACTGCAGGATTTGAGTCCCTCTCTGCGTAGTGTGTAGCCTTTGTTACTTTGGTCCCAGCTCTCTGCATTCATCAGGTCCCTCCTTGTTGTTCTGGGATTTTTGTTCACCGTTCTCATGATCATTTTGACCCCACGTGATGACATCTTGTGTGGAGCCCCAGATCGAGGGAGATTATCTTGTATGTCTTCAATTTTCTTACAATTGCTCCCACAGTTGATTTATTCACACCAACCTGCTTGACTATTGTAGATTCACTCTTCCCAGCCTGGTGCACATCTACAATTTTCTTCCTGGTGTCCTTCGACAGCTCTTTGGTCTTGTCCACTGTTGAGCTTGGAGTCTGACTGTTTGAGGTGGTGGACAGGTGTCTTTTATACAGGTAACAAGTTCCAACAGATGCCATTAATATGGTTAGCAGGAGAGAAGTTAGAGGAAGAGTTTGAGGAGAGAAGAGCTTCTCAAAGAAGAAGTTACAGGTCTGAGAGAGCCAGAAATCTTGCTTGTTTGTGGATGACCAAATACTTATTTTCCACCACAATTTACAAATAAATTCTTTAAAAATCCTACAATGTGATTTTCTGAATTTGTTTTTCTCATTTTGTCTCTCACAGTTGAAATGTACCTATGATGAAAATTACAGACCTCTCTCATCTTTCTAAGTAGGAGAACTTGCACAATCAGGGACTGACTAAATACTTTTTTACCCCACTGTAACTACGGTTCTATGAATTCCGGATGACCACCAGAGTTTGTTGTCACTCTGAGTCTAGGCAATGGATTCCTCAAGAAATGAGTGCTTATATACTGTTGGCTGATGTCACCCAGGTCCCGCCCACCGATGTGACTTTGTTGGTATAAAACTCGACCTCTCCACGTGTGAGGTAATCCAGGTGCTAAGCACTACCCTTTAGCGATCATTTGGAATTCATAGAACCATAGACACATAGGTAACTCGCGTTTCTCAAAAACCCTCTTCCACATTGTCACCTTTGGTGTTCGGCGTGGCTGCAAGAAAAAACTGTCCTTGTTACTTCTTCATTCCAGCTTTTCTTTCCTTCCTTAATGAAACCCCAGGAGGTCCCCCAAGGTGATGTGAAGCCAGGTTTGAATTTTGGTGAAGACGTGTCGGCGCACTCAGTGCATGAGACGTCGAGTTTTCCCGCACTATTCAAACACAGAACTATAAAGCTTTATTGCTTGGGACTCCAGTGGGTGCGGTCCCATCTCCTCCTCTCTCCTCTATCGCTGCTCCAACCTTCAAAATCCCTACTTCACCAGACTCTGACTTCTTCAAACTATATTTGGAATAACCATGGAATTGATCAGCAGGTCTCTGAACGGTATTGACACCCCCGCCCCTTCACCTCCCCCTAGCTTGGCGGTGCAGCTGCGGCCACCTACACCCTCATTGCCTCAGTTCGGACGATGGACTGTTTCAGAGTTTAGCGTACATAAACAATCAAATGTATATGTGCGGTTGTTTTAATTCTGATGTGTCCCATTACTACCATCAACTAGTAATAATTGTGGAATAATTGCTGTATTTTTGTCTGAGGTAATCGGGTGTGAAGAATGAATTGCCCTTTTAGGGATCAATAAAGTTGTTTGAATCTTGAATTTTAAAAAGTACACATTCTTATTGAGGTGGGATCAGCTCAGTGTCGCAACCTGCTCATTGTGACGTGAGTTTTAGATATTAACTGTTTGGGATTGCAGCCTGTGTGCTTGTGACTTAATACTTCATAGAAAATATTCTTTCCACAGGAAAACCTGAAAAGATCGTACACACAGACGTCAACACAAAAGACTCCACAACAACAAAAAGGTGAGTAGGTGTCAAACGCAACCCCAAATCACACAAAGTTGGGACGAAAATGTAAAACGGGCTGCAGTGATTCGTCTGTTTGCTGTAACTCATCTTTCATTGCAGAAGTTATGAACACAGATATTTCATGTTTGTGTGGTCAGCCTCATTTAATATTCATCCACTCCTGCACATACCACCGCCAGGGTTCTCCCCAGAAATTTTTAGTATAGCGGTGCTGTTGGGAACTATCACCGTGCGCAACACTTCCACTCAGGGTCCTATCTGACCCAGAGTGGGCAGTCTAAGGCACACCTGTGCACTAATCATGATGTCTAATCATGATTAGTGCACAGATCTTGATATGGCACACCTGTGAGGTGGGATGGATTATCTCAGCAAAGGAGAAGTGCTCACTATCACAGATTTAGACTGGTTTGTGAACAATATTTGAGGGAAATGGTGATATTGTGTATGTGGAAAAAGTTTTAGATCTTTGAGTTCATCTCATACAAAATGGGAGCAAAACCAAAAGTGTTGCATTTATATTTTTGTTGAGTGTATATAATAGCTCGTAAAATGCCCTGAATCTTTCATCTTTCATTGATCTCTACTGGATCATAAGTCGTCTGAAGTGGATTTTATCTAAAGATTGTTCTCTCTGCCTGTATTTTTTTTAACCCTCCAAGCCAGCAGTTTACCCGCTTTTTCTCCCTGATCATAATATGCTTGTTTGGTCCACATTAAGCTCTTTGCCACTTTATCAGATGTCAATTCATCATATTTAGCTCTCATGACATTTAACTTGTTTAGATCACTCGGGTCACTATTATTGTAAAATTTATTCTCTAGGGCTATGATGTCCTTTTCTAATGATTGAATTTCTTGGTTACGTTTTTTTTTTTTTTTTTTTTTTTTGGGTAGCAGTTGATCTCTCCCCTTATGTAAGCTTATAGGCTTCTCACCTAATACTCGCTGTGGTTTCTTCATTATTTAGTTCAAACTATTTATCTGTGCAGTTTTCTACAAAATGAACCAAAGTTAGGTTTTTCAACAAAAATGCTTGAAATCTCCACCTTGGAAGATTTCCATTGTTTCCCAATTTTATTTTCATAGAGACCGCTGCATGATCACTTATCACAATACTGTTATAACAGCAATCTTTAACTTGAGGTTCCAGTTCAGTAGATATTAGGAAGTAATCAATGCGCGAATGATTTTTATAGGAGCTTGAATAACATGAATATTGTCTGATGTTGGGATTCCTAACCCTCCAGATATCAACTATTCTCAGATCACGCATGTATTCTTGAAGTATTTTTCTAGTTTTTATATGTGTATTGTCAACTTGGGTAGATCTGTCCAAATATGGGTCCAAAGTACAATTAATATCCCCTCCTATAATATATAGGCCTTCTAGGGCAGAGACAGTTAAAAACAATCTCTCAAAGAAGGACGGGCAGTCCTCATTTGGTCCATATATATTATAAGATTTATTTTTTTGTTTAAAAATATTACCCTGAATGATAATGTATCTCCCTCCTGGATCTTTTATAAGTTTTAGAGTTTGAAAAGATATTGATTTATGAATTAAAATTACAACACCCCTAGCATGACTGGTATAGGAGGCACGAAATACTTGTCCTGGCCATCGTCTAGTCAATGTTTGTATATCGGATGCAATCAAATGTGATTCTTGTATGAAGACAATCTTAGATTTTAGACACTTAATCCTGTTTAGTATCTTCTTTACTTTGAGAAATTTTCTCATTCCCCTGACATTCCAACTTAAGATATTTGCATTCAAACTACTTCCCTCTTTTATCCTTTCCATACGATTCCATTATACCATCTAAATAGGACTGGTATAAATAAAAATAATATGTGATTTACAATTACCAAAGAGATGCAAGTATACACATTCTTTCACACACTCTCACACACTAAAACTTAATGTAAAACACAACCTTAACCTGAACAATTTCCCATTGAACCCCTGCATTCCTTCCTGTGGAGTGCAAACCCTCCCCCCTTAGAACTAAATAGTTATAGGGATGTTGATCCTCAACTTGAGGAGCAACTGGTCAGTAAGACCTCACTAACACCAAAACCAAACCTTCAACCACCGTGTAGTTTAGAAATTATGTTTGATTAACCCTTACAAATATAACAAATATACAGTGTTCCCTCGTTTATCGCGGGAGTTACGTTCTAAAAATAGCCCGCGATAGGTGAATTCCGCGAAGTAGCAGTTATTTTTTTACAATTATTATAAATGTTTTAAGGCTGTAAAACCCCTCACTGCACACATTTTCCTCACTTTTCTCTCCTGTGTAAACACCCCTCAAAGTTCAAACTTTAGTAGAAAAATAAGTCCAGTATTATAGAATGAAACCAAAGATCAAACAAAACCTGTTTTCAGGCCCAAACATTTGTTTGAGAAATAAAAACAGATCGTTTTCCTATAAATAATTATGATGGCTTTTAGAACTAACAAATTTAATTTTAACGATCAACCTACGAGGTTGGACACATAAGAAATTATTAATAGTAACTGACCAGTATTCCTCTGATCGCGCCTTCATCGTGGCGTCGCTCCGCAGCGTGTTATTCCACCTCGGGGCAGGTGTCTTTTTCCGAGTGACATGGGTAGTTGTTGGCGCTCTTTTTTCTTCTGAGCGAGAAGATTCTTATAAACAGACACACGCAGAACACAATGCGTGTGCTTTTTCTTCGCTGCTGGAGCGCTCTGCATCAAAACAGCGAGTGTGGTCTCTGGACCTGTTGCCAGATTTTGGCTGCAACTAAGCACAGCAGACAGTAAAAAAAAAAAAAAGAAGCAGCATGCAAAATTGCACTAAAAAAAAATCCGCGAAACAGCAAGACCGCGAAAGGTGAACCGCGATATAGCGAGGGACCACTGTATATACTTTTTTTTTGACAAAAACTGCAAACAACAGCACAAACAAAATTATTAACCCATCATTTTTGATGCTATACAACTTAGTAGTACCACAAAATATAGTTATTCACCTGTTGTTGAGTAGAAGTGTAGCTGTTCCACATCCTGTTTTTTGTTTTTTTTTCCCCTTCAGTCTGTGCTGGGCTGTACAGTCTGTGAACGTGTTTATTCGTCTCTGTCCCCCTCCGTCGCTTGTGGAAGAGTCTTGTAAAACAGTTCAGCATCTTGTGGTGTAGAGAAAAGGTGCATCTTGCCGCCGTGCAGGATCCTAAGTTTACAGGAATTATATTGAAATCCGCGGAAGGCGTTTATATCAATAAAGCGCTTTATTACCGGGTGGAAGCTTCGCCGAGTACAGAGCGTCTCCGCGGAAAAATCTTGTGCAACACTTATCTTGAGTCCTTCATGTGTAATGTCCTTTTTCCTTATTTCCCGATAGACAAACTCCTTGTCCTGAAAACTTAGGAACCGGACCAACACTGCTCTGTTTTGATTTGGTTTGGTTTTCCCAAGGCTAGTGTACAGTGAATCCGCTCCAGGGTAATGACTTTGAGGGGATAACCCCAACCACTTGGGAAACATGTCGGTCATGAACTCGATAAGAGACTGTGTCCCTTCTGCCCCCTCTCGTATGCCAAATATATGTATGTTTTTTCTCCTGCCCCTGTTCTCCAGGTCGTCTGCTTTTATCTCTAGGGCGATTCGTTTAGCAGCTGCTTCCAAAGCTTTTTCGGCAGCTTCCAGTGCCCCTTCTGTGTCTGCGATGCGGGCCTCGGCCTCTTCAATGCGGGCTGTATTATTCGTCACGTCTTGTTTTATCTCAGTCACTTTATTCTCCAGCGACGTTAAAGAATCTGCCACCCCAGTCAGTTTTGTGCCGATATTATCCAATTTACCTCCAAAGTCTGACCCAAGTGACCTGAGCTCCTCCATTACATCCTCAATGCTGCCCATGCTAGCTGCGCTCTCTGTGCTAGCACCGTGCTAGTCGAGGGGCACGAAGTAGTTGTTTTTGAGGTTGTTTTATGTCCACGAGTGAAGATTTCACACTCTTTCACAGCGGTGTTCTTTGACATAGCAGTTTTTTGTCGTTTCTCTAAAGCTGTTGGTAATTTGTTAGGGTTATTTGTTGAAAATTAACACACGGTGTCGGAGCTTCTCTTCTAAGCTGCCATCCTGGTCATGTGACCCCCGGAACCCCCAGCAAGTGTCCTTTTTACACTGGGAGTGTGTGAAGCCTGCAGAGGCTCAGCCAGTTTGCTGCAATGTTTTTAGCTATTCTGAGGTCAGTCGTGCAAGAGATGTCACTTAAAGATGTCAATATCAGTGCTCAAAGTTTTCTGGGAATTCCCAGAATTCCAGGTTTTTACCTATCTGGTGAAAGTTTCCATACCATATCAACTTTATTTATAAAGCACCTTAAAACAGCCGGCGCTGACTAAGGATGGGCATTGATAAGATTTTATCGATATCGATGCCATTATCGATTCTGCTTATCGATCCGATTCCTTCCCTTATCGATACCTCTTCAATCAATCAATCAATCAATCAATATTTTTATATAGCGCCAAATCACAACAAACAGTTGCCCCAAGGCGCTTTATATTGTAAGGCAAGGCCATACAATAATTATGTAAAACCCCAACGGTCAAAACGACCCCCTGTGAGCAAGCACTTGGCTACAGTGGGAAGGAAAAACTCCCTTTTAACAGGAAGAAACCTCCAGCAGAACCAGGCTCAGGAAGGGGCAGTCTTCTGCTGGGACTGGTTGGGGCTGAGGGAGAGAACCAGGAAAAAGACATGCTGTGGAGGGGAGCAGAGATCGATCACTAATGATTAAATGCAGAGTGGTGCATACAGAGCAAAAGAGAAAGAAACAGTGCATCATGGAACCCCCAGCAGTCCTAGGTCTATAGCAGCATAATTAAGGGATGGTTCAGGGTCACCTGATCCAGCCCTAACTATAAGCTTAGTTATACCTCTTGTGAATTTTGTACTAAAGTAGGCTTTACAGGTTTTCTATGTATTTTCTTGAGTCTTCAAGTAAATAAACATGAAATTGGTCACTGGATCCTTGATCTCTGGACATAAATAAAAATAAATAAAATTTGTAGTTTTTGTCAAAAGCATTTCCTTTCAGACATTTTGGCATGAAAGTCTCTCCGTACCTCTGAGCTGAGCTCAGCCCGCTGCTGCACGTCAGCACAGGATGTCTTATTTTGGGAAGAGAAAACATTTGGATCGATTGCAGTTTATTTGTATTACAACATTTGGAAAGAGGTGTCATTTGATTTAAACAGTGTTTCACTTTGAATTTATTAATTCCAACTGGACTCTATCATTCTAACTTGACTCGTCAGAGAGCCGCGCAGCGTTTGGAGCTGTGTGAACAGAATGGAGGACGATTCTCGTTTCTTTCTCCCAACAAGACGAGTCCCAGTTAGTGACTTTAATGTGCACAAAAATGATTCACGATTGACATATTCAGGGATGAAAGTGGTGAAAAACAAAAGCTGAAACCCAAAATTACCCCCAACACCACCTGCATGAAAATGTGTGAATTCTAGAAGCTCTGAAATCTGGGACTATTCCAGACAATAAACTGGAGTGAGTGCAGCATCCATTTAGTGAGAAAAAACCCAAATTCATTCCAGTAGTATTCTGCTCTTCATTTCATTTCATTTATTTAGCACAAATGAGAATCACAATAGAAAGAGAATAAAAAAATGCACACACATATATATATGTGTGTGTGTGTGTGTCTATATATATATATATATATATATATATATATATATATATATATATATAAACATGAGATTATAATGATGAAAAGAAAAAGAAACAATATATACTGTGCAGGGGAGAGGTAGAAGCCAAAGAGGCTTATCAGAAATCCACTCCCAAACAAAAAGAAAAACAAAAATATCACAACAATAAACAAAAGAATTAAATCAATTCATGAAGTATAAGATGTTTGAATCGGTTAAAACCAGGTAATATATTAACATTATAAATGCTCATACAGGAGCTCTGCTTTTAACCTACTTTTATATCTGTATAAGGTCATGGGTGGATTTAGATGATGTACTGTATTATTCCAAGATTTAACACCATGATATCTAATCTGACGCTGATAACGAGTCGTTTTATGCAAAAAATAAATGCAAATATGAGGACTGCCTTGTCAGATAATTATGAATTTGATGGTTTTCCAGTTTTCCAATTCCACAATTTGAAATATTGGGAAATGATCTGAAATATCTGTAAACAATATTCCAGATGTCATTACATTATTTAAATTATTAAATAAGATATTTTCTATTAATGTAGCAGAATGTTTTGTAACTCTTGTCGGTTTGGTAATTGAAGGAAGGAAAGAAGTAATTTGCATGAAGATTATTTTAAAACTCATTAGTCGCACAATGTGTTTCCTTATTGAACAAATTTATATTGAAGTCACCAAGAATTTGACAGATCTTATCCTCTCTGTTAATTAGTTCCAGAATATTTGAAAACAGTGGTTGAAGTTCACAACATCCGTATTTGGTGGCCTATAAATACAACCAATGACAAGATTTTTTTGTTCTACTATCAGACAATATTTCAATGAAAATTGATTCTAAATCAGATTCACTTAAGTTCATAAGCTCAAATCGGACATAAAAATCCAGATTTATGTACAAATATTGAAACTCCTCCTCCAGACCTTTATTGTCAAAAAAGTGAGTAAAGTTATAAAGTGGCAATTCATACAAGCCAGTCTTTACACTGCTCAGTCATCCATGTTTCTGTAAGGGCGATTACAGAAAACTCATGATTTTCAGAGGATATAAAATGTCAACTTCTCGTCATTTTTAGGAAGACTATGAACATTTAAATGTAAGACTGAAAATGTTTTAAAAGTATTAGGATAAGATTGTAGAAGATGTTTGAATTTGAGTTCGTCATAATAATCCCATGAATTAGAGTTTTTTTGCATTAGAAAAAAAATCATATCAGGATCAGCTTGTAATCTGAGTTACATCATCTTGATCTAGTTCAAATGGATTGAATAACAAAGTCTCATTAATAGCAAAACCATCATAATCATCAAGAAGATGTCTTTCAAACTCTTCATCATTAAGTGAAGAGAATGGGAACATTAAACAACAACTTTCACAGAACCACATACAATCTATTTCTTGATTCTGTCAGAAAAAAGTGCACATTTAGGATGAAATACAGTTTTACAAACAGAACAACCGATAAGCTGGAAACCTAATTGTTTCTGACATTTTGTGCATTTGTTATCAATATTCATGGAGTTGATGGACAATGAATCCCAAAATCATGTAGAACTACTAAAAGGAAAAAAAAACCCCCAAACAAACAGAAAACTAAGTAAATAAAATAATAAAAAATAATGCATGTCAAACCTTTGTTGGCTGTGTTGATCAGTGGGTGATAAGTTTGTCACATCTTAAATATGTAATATCACCTCATTGTCTTGCCTCTTTCATTGCTGGAATCAGCTCGTTGTGTTTTTGTCTTACAGATTCAGTGAAGTCTTCATTAATATAAATGCTTGATCCCTTTAGAAGCTTTGCCTTTTCCAACACAGCCGTACGATCCTTATGCTTCAAGAATTTTACCACAGTTGGTCTGGGTTTATCACCTTGGCCTGGTTTATTACCACTACGATGCACACGCTCCATTTCAATATGCCTCAGGTCTAGTTTAAGTTTTTCCAGAGATGATCTTCCTTATCTTGTCCTCAGTCAGACCATTTGTCATGGTCAGACTCCTGAATTCCATCAAACACCAAATTATTCCGTCGACTGGTTCTCCAGGTAATCAAATTTGCTAACCACATTGTTGTATGTGGAATCAAACAGACATGTCTTATTTCTTTACACTTAAGTGACAGATCATCAGAAATTAATTTGACATCATCAACCTCCTTCTGAGTATATTGAAGGCTTATTTTTAAGGTCACACACATCTTTTAATGACACCATCTAGCCTTTTGTTGAAGGAGTCCATTATTATCTGAATAAAATCTTTATAGGTACCTTCCTGTTGTTGCAGTAGCTCCTTAAATGAGGCCATTTGTTGATACAGAAGATCCCGAACTTGAGCAGAGGTCATAAAATCCTCCTCACATTTTGCTCTCTTAGGTGGCATTTTTGAAGAAGTACTTGCAGGTCGCGATCAGCCAATGCAGTATGGCTTTCACTGTAGCCTGGGCCGGGCCTGTTGGTAGCTATCTCAGGTAGCTGGCTCCCCGTTGTAGCCTGCACCGGTCCTGGTGGTAGCTGTCTCGCCACTGTAGCCTGTGCCAGGCCTGGTGGTAGCTCTCTTGCCGCTGTAGCCTGTGCCAGGCCTGGTGGTAGCTCTCTTGCCGCTGTAGCCTATGCCAGGCCTGGTGGTAGCTCTCTTGCCGCTGTAGCCTGCGCCGGTCCTGTTGGTAGCTCTCTTGCCGCTGTAGCCCGCACCGGCCCTGGTGGTAGCTGTCACGCTGCTGCTACCAGCAGCGTGACAGCTACCACCAGGGCCGTGACAGCTACCGTATAAACGGAGTGGGAAACACGCAGTATAATTTAAAGAATATACCAGAGGTATTGCTTTTGAAGGACAAACTGCTGCATCCTACTAGGATGTAGCAGTTTTCTTGCTTGGCAGATAGTTTTGGAGGAATGATTTGCTTCGATCTGCAAATCATTGCTTTAATGGTTCAAGGTTCAAAGCAAGCTGCGCTGCAGAAAAGCTGATTACAGACAGGTGCAGGTCTGTAATAAATGTAGAGAAATTATCATTTTGTTATTCACACCCCAAAAACACGACCACTCTGAAGGACCAATACGGGAATCACAATCAGCCCTCTTCCCGATTTCATATGTATTGATGGCGATTCAATTCCTCACAATGCGATACGATGCGATTTGGTCCGATACGATTTGGGATGGGTATTGATGAGATTTTATCACGGGGAGGTGATGGTCTAGTGGTTAAGCATTTATATATGTATATGTAGTAGAAACTGAGACAGAAATGACAAAATGAGATGAGTTCTACATTGAAACATGCAGAGCATGTACTTTAATCACAGAAGAGTAAAAAAACAAGACTTCACTTTTCAGGCACACATCTTAAGCCCCTTTCACACCGGACCTGCTTCAGTTGCTTTGTGTGCGTCATGACGATGGCAGGAATTTTCTGCGTCTGATGCACGCAGCAGGGGGCAGAGTGGAGGTGAGGACGCAGCCTGCAGGTTCTCTGCACAGATAAATCAGAGTGCACAATTTGGCTGCAGACGACTGTGCACTCCAATTTCTCTTCTAGTTTCTATTTGTTCTTTTGCTGAGCTGCAAGTCTGCACTCTGAGTTCTGAGTCCTGTGACCACGAGATGCCGTGGCGCGTGCATGAACGCACCATCCGCGAGTAAATGTGAGATGTCTGGAGTTGTACTTAATGTGGCATGTCCTGTCTCTGGCAGTCAGTCTGTGAGCAGGACCTATGTCCTTTTTTGTCCTTAATACAGTGATGAGAGAGTTGAGGCGAGAACATGGAGCTAACGGTCTGCAGCCAGACAGTTTTTTTCTTTTAATTGTTCACATGTGGCGCGCTGCGCGAACGAATCGTCCATGAGTGTACTGGAGATGTCTGGACTTTTTACTACATGTGGACATGTCTCTGGCAATCAGTCTGTGAGCAGGACTTTAATGGGCTTTATTTAAACACAGTTGTGAAAGAAGAGCGAGATGCTGCAATCAGCAGCATTTTTTTTCTGTGCTCTTTTTGAGCATTGTGCACTTTTACTGCATTGTGTACACAGTATAAAAACAATCCTGCATGATTTATACTTCGGGGAACAATGGAACACAGCAGGAATCATAAACTGGCGTCTGGTAATGTATTGTGAGTTTGTGGCTTCCTGTCACGTTGAGTACCGTTGCGTTGCTCTGACTTGCGCTGAAACCACTTAATTTCTCAGTCGAGCACATAATACAAAAAAATGAAACGTTTAATTTTTGGCATCTGATTTGCTTCCTCCTTTGCGCCTCTCGCGCCGTTGTGGCGTTGAGCTACATCGTCTTGGCACTGGGTTGCTTCCATGTGGTGTTGTCATGACGCCACACTATGCAACTCAAAGTGAGTCCAGTGTGAAAGGGGCTTAAAGGTCCCCTAAAGCCCCTTTCACACCGGGGGTGCTCCCGGTTGCTCCCACTTGCGTCGTGCATCATTATGACGACGCCGCGTGGAAGCAACTCAGTGCCGAGACGATGCAGCTCGGCACCGCAACGGCACTTTTTTTGGCGTCCTGTGCTCGACGCAGAAAGGAAGTGGTTCCAGCACAGGCCGGGGCAAAGAGGCGTTACCTGGCGTGACTCAAATCAAATCAATTTTATTTATATAGCGCCAAATCACAACAAACAGTTGCCCCAAGGCGCTTTATATTGTAAGGCAAAGCCGTATTGAGAAATGTTGTAACAGCTGGACATGTTCCAACTTGTCCTTAAGGCTTCCAACAGAGGTGTTTTTCCTGTGGCGGAGCGTCGCGGCGGCTGCGAGCCGACGCTGCAATCCGCCCGCACGTCTTCATTAAAAAAATCTCCTTTAACAGTGGAATATCCGGATAAAATGCTGAAACCGACTTCTTCTGAAACGTCTCTGTTCTCTCACGATGTCCTGGATCAATAGAAGCCTGCAATGTGGAGGGTTTTAAGCTTGAAACAGGCTGACGACGGCGCCTGAGAGCGCTGCACGACGTCTCGCTCCGTGGGAGTCCTTAAGCGACAGTATCACCTCAAAATCTCTCATCAGCTGTTAAAATTTTTACCGAAAACCAGCTTAATTTTTCGAACCATGTCCACTTCGATGTGTCTCACAGGTTTAGAAAAAATTTTGATCAACCAAGCGCCGTCTCTCAGCAACTTCTCAGACAAAGGAATTCCGACGAGGGGCTGGAAGACTTCTCCCACAAGGAGTGCTCACAGGTGAATGACGTCACCGACAGGCGTGGAAAAACTCACGCATGCGCACGAGGTTTCAAGCATGTCTGACGTAAAAACATATGAATGAAATCCATATAGTTTTTGAAAAAAATAAAAAGGACCTATACTTATGGACAGCCCTCGTATATATCGGGTGCCCCCAAAAATGCAACATTTTATCAGCAAAGAAAAGGTCAAAAGCACATGTCTAGGAAATATATTATGGCTGGATAGAAAGCTTGAAAGGTGAAGTTTTTTCATACCAGTGTCAATATTGGCCCTGCATTTTGTCATTCTAGCATAAAGTTGCTGCACCTGTTTGACACTCTTGGTCTGGTGCAAAACTCAATAATTTTTGTTCGCTGTAGTATGGTTAATTTTGGCATTTTCCTGAGTCTGCTTGCATCAACATAACATAAGTGATTAAGTTTGTAGCATGTAATGGTCAAACCGAGTGTTTTTAAATGTTGTATATTTTTGGGACACCCTATACATAGACAGACAGACAGACAGAGAGGAGGGCGGTGATGGGCGGTAACGCCAAGTACTGCAAATTTCCAACTGAAGAAGAGAGCAAATGTTATATGCCCATCAAATATTGTGTTTTAACCTTTTCAATGTTATTTTATTAACTTAGACCTTGACAGAAACATTTTAAAAAGAACTTTGGTATTACAAATACTACAACATAAATGTAATTTTCAATAGGGCTTGCCAATAACATTTTACAGGTATAAAACCCTATAGCTTCAGCGGGCTCTGCCCCCTTGACCCCCTGCACCCCCGGCTGTGAGCCACGATCACATAATTTACCCGGCACTAAAATGGAACTCCCTGCTTATTTCAGCAAGACAATGCCAAGCTACATTCTGCACGTGTTCCAACAGCGTGGCTTCGTAGTAAAAAAGTGCGGGTACTAGACTGGCCTGCCTGCAGTCCAGACCTGTCACCCATTGAAAATGTGTGGCACATTATGAAGCACAAAATACAACAGAGACCCCGGACTGTTGAACAACTGAAGTTGTACATCAAGCAAGAATGGGGAAGAATTCTACCTACAAAGCTTCAGCACTTAGTGTCCTCAGTTCCCAAACGCTTATTGAGTGTTGTTAGAAGGAAAGGTGATGCAACACAGTGGTAAACATACCACTGTCCCAGCTTTTTTGAAACATGTTGCAGGCATCCATTTCAAATGAACAAATATTTGCACAAAAACAAGTCCTAGCAGTTTGAACATTAAATATCTTGTCTTTGTGGTGTATTCAAATGAATATAGGTTGAAGAGGATTTGAAAATCATTGTATTCTGTTTTTATTTACATTTTACATTATGTCCACACTTCTTGGAATTGTGTTTGTATTCTATTCTATTCTATTTGGTCTCTGCAATGAAATGTGTTCATTGAATGTGCTGCACCATAAAAATTGCTGTTTCCAGATGAAACCTTTTTTTTTTTTTTTTTTTTTTTTGTCCCTTCTTACTGTCACACATCCTAAATGATTGCACAACTGATGACATTCTTTTCTTTCAGTGAGCTTTCTTCAAAGAGTGGGAAAGGACAGTCCAGCACCACTGCAAAAAGAAGTCAAGGAACAGAAATGGTCAAGCTGAAGATGTGGTAAGGCTGTGGAGCAGTGGTCAGTGATGTGGGACAAATCATTCTGAACAATATGAGACATGTTGCAGTTCTTGAAGTCAGATGAAGTGAGTTTGGAGTCAGCTAAATGTTGAACGAATAGAGAGGGAGGAAGCAGGAAATTGTTTCAAAACCCCCAACAGAAGGGACTTTGGGAAGAGAGGTCATCGAGTGAAGAGACGGATTCAGCAGGAGCTTCCTGGGTTCCTTTGACATCTGCCTGATAAATGTGTCATGTTAAATCACTTGATTGAACATTCATTAAAGCTGGACACCAGTTTGATTCCCTCAGCATTGAAAACTGCTTCAAATAGCAGAGCTGTGAAAACTCAGTGGATCTGAGGAATTCCACGGAGTTCATCGTGGGGGGCGGGGTATTAGTGTCATACTCTGTAATTGTGATCGTCACTGAGTTTCTAAAATGTAGATTGCAAAGTGTTTCCTTTTTTACGACAATTGTGCGAGGTTTTATAAGTCCGCGGACACTGATCTGTGTGTCACAGATAACATATCTGTGTCCTCGGATCTGCAGAACTTGCGAAGGAAAAATGCTACTCAAAGCATAGCTGTTACGCTTTGAGTTTACGTCGTAAAGCGGGACTGGTTGGTTGCTGCGGCGACGCTGTGTGGCTCCTGCAAGACACTGAAGTTAAATGTAGCATGTGGACGTCACAAAGTTTTAGAGGCTCTCAAGTTTTTAAAAGAAGAATTTCACAGCATGTTTGTCTCACGGAGCGACATCAGACAGAGGGAAGGTGGTGAGAAATTAATAAGGACAAGAATCCGTGGAGCCCTAGACCCCGGCTTGCGTGAATAACGTGAATAATTAGGACATATTTCAAAATTATGCATTTTGGATAAAGTATTTGAAAGTTGGTCTGTGATCAGTTAAAGGGACTTCCTGGAAGCAACAATGTCTTACACCGTTTTCAGTCAGTTTTAGGGACCTATTTTGTTCACAATTTATACTCCTGACCGTGTGCAAACTTATCAAATGCCTCCTATCATCTTTAGCAGATGACACTGTAATGTACACACTCAGTGACACAGGCATTTGAACTCTTGTAGTCTTCTTTGATTGTGGTGCAGAACTGTCTGGACAAATTCAACTGGTCTGATGCAGAACAATCCAAAGTGATGTTTTTCCTCAGTCATTGGTTTCTCAATTAAAACTGCTTGAGGTAAAATTCTCAAGCGAGTCAGCAGCTACAAGTATTTGGGAGTAACTGCTGACACAGAAGCTTTCTTTTAAGTTCATCTTGTCTCCAAATTAAGGGTGAAGCTCGGTCATGTATTTCCTTAAGAGCTCAGAAGCTCCTGATAACTGCTACCTTCCTGCTCTGTTGGACTACGGTGATGTGATGTGTAGGGCGCTTCATCCAATTGTCTACAGTCCTTACCCCGCTGTACACTGTGCTTTGAGATTCATCACTAGCCGCCTCACCCACCACTGTGAGTTGTACGCCGAAGCGGCATGCACTCTTGACTGTAAGGCGATATACACATTGGATGACTCTTGTTTATAAGACTTTTACCGGGCTGGTTCTGATTTATTTATCCAGTTTACTTCGAGATCTGAAAGCCGTTATGCTCTGTGCTTGAATGGCATGTTGTGCTTCCGTGTTACCTCGCACTGAAACGGGAAAGAAAGCTTTTAGTTTTTTCTACTCACTCTGATTGGAGCGTTCTCCATTCAGAACTGAAACTGTCTGGGCTGCAGGAATGAAGCTGCGCCAAGGTTAAACGATGCCAATGAAAATCAACAAAGTTCTTGTTTAGGTTTGGGCTTCTTTGCCCTTCGTAAGTGACGTGTGACCGGGCCCTTAGACGAAGAGGGAAGTTAGTCTGCATGATAGTCCAGTGAATTCATGGAAATCTAGATAGATAAACCATAAATAAGTCGCACCAGAGTATAAGTCGCACCAGCCACTTTAATCCATTATAAAGAAAAATAAACCATAAATAAGTGCACTGGACTATAAGTCCCATGGACATACAGGTATGTTAACATGAAAAGTTCAGATGATAATATTGTGACGGCTACCGTTTTCAGATGCATATTTCACCAGTTGTAACTTATAATCTGCAGAGTATGATTTTCTTTTTGGTGGCATATTTTTTCGGGCCTTCTCATGTCTTGTTAATTATCAGTAACGTTGAAATTGGTGGCCAAGTGGTTAATGCGCTTGGTTTCAGTTCGGAAGGTTTTGGGTTCAAATCCCACCCCTGCCACATTCTCCATGTAATGTGGAGTTGCGTCAGAAGGGCATCCGGCGTAAAACCTGTGCCAAATCAACATGCAGATCCACCTTGGATTTGCTGTGTGCGACCCGGAGTGCAAACAAGGGAGCAGCCGAAGGGTCTTACTATGGTAGTCAGAAGTTGCAGGAACAGTCACACAAGCCTTGAGTGCCCCCTCGTGAGCTGCATTTTACCTACAGATATGTTTGTATTTTGCGGACCACATTGCGAGCCGAACCATGCGGCACCTACCTGCACAGCTCATGACAGCTCAGTGGTGTCGATCCAGCTCCTTCCAAGTGCAGACGCTAATCTTCCGCCGTCGCTCAGTGCTCCCATGCAGCTCTCAGCGTCAACTCTGCTCACACTGATATCCAAGGGTTGAAGCTGTTTTGTTACCCGTCCCGGAATAAACACCATGTTCGTCTGCTTCAGAAGCTTTTCACAATCTTCAACGCCAGCTCCTTCCAAGTGCACACACTAATCCTCCGCCGTCACTCACCCAGTGCTCCCACGCAGCTCTCAGCGTCAAACTCTGCTCACACTGATATCCAAGGGTTTGAAGCTGTTTTGTTCGCCATGCCGGGAATAACAGCAAGCACGAGTTCGTCAGCTTCACACACTGTGGGTGAGTTGAGGAATACGCGTCCAACGTTCTGTTCTCTGATTGGGTTATCGCGACCAGCGTGACTTATAGGACGGCCACCATACTACAGTGTCCATGATACATTGCATTTCCTTTTCCGGTGGCCATTTTAAAACATAAATGACTCTGTCACGTAAAATTGTTTTGTTACAGTACATTATTTGAGATCCTACCGGTATATTTTTCATTTATAAGTCGCACTGGAGTATAGGTCGCACCCCGGCCAAACATGTAAAAAAGTGCGACTTATAGTTCGGAAAATACCGGTATATTGTAGTGAGTTGAAATGAGCCTTGAAAGGCGGTGATATGCTCTTTAGAGAAGGGGAATGAAAGTCAATAGCCGCAAGACTGTGTGTGAGAGAGAGGGAGAGAGGCACAGTGGAACAGTGTGGTTGTAAGGGTTAAAGCTGTTAAAGGTTCAACCCCAAATTGGAAAAATTTGGGGCATTTGGAAAATGCAGACTAAAAATCCCCCACAGTGATTCTTGGACTTTGACATGTTTTATTGCAGACCGTATGAATCCAAGATATTTCTTATTTTGTGTGGTCAGCTACAATAAAAGCTTCATTTGAGTTTGCATGAATTTGACTTATTATTCCAATCCAGCGCTGTGAGTCTGTAAAACAAACATCATACTTGTTTAAAAATGTACTATTTCAACTTTAAATCAGATCTTTCAATGTAACAAATCTAATGAATTGAATGTATTTTCCAGAGTATAAATTGTGGGCGTTAGCAGTTTGAGAGGTATTGGGACTAATAGTTTGGTTTGACATTGTACGAGGTCTGTCAATAAAGTAACGGTCCTTTTTATTTTTTTCAAAAACTATATGGATTTCATTCATATGTTTTTACGTCAGGACATGCTTGAACCCTCGTGCGCATGCGTGAGTTTTTCCACGCCTGTCAGTGACGTCATTCGCCTGTGAGCACGCCTTGGGAAGGAGTGGTCCCGCCCCCTCGTCAGATTTTCATTGTCTGGAAATGGCGGAATGAAAAGGACTTTTTTTCCATCAGAATTTTTTCAGAAGCTGTTAGAGACTGGCACCTGGAAACCATTCGAAAAACTTATCTGGCTTTGGGTGAAAATTTTACAGGCTTCAGAGAGAATAAGGTCTGTTATTACAGCTTTAAGGACCCCTTTAAGGACGCTCGGCGCGCTGCCCTCCGAGCTGCGACGACGCGGCACAAGCCACCGGACCATTTCTAAACGGATGGCTCTGTGGATACGAGACCGTCGTGTGCACTTTCTCTGGTTATCACAAGAGCTGGACATCAGCCATTTTCCGGCAGATGTCACTTTTAACAAGAGATTTTGTCATGGAAAGCCGCGCGGAGGCTTCGCTGGAAATCGATGTTAACATTTGTGGAACATATTGCAGAGGGGAATTAGGTAATGATGAAGAGAAGGGGCCCCAGGACAGAGCCCTGGAGCCCACCTGAAGCGACAGTGGAAGGCCAGGATGGGAAGGAAGGCCTTGAGCCGGATGAATGGAGTGTAGCCCGAGAGATGAGATTTAAACCAGTGTGATGAAGTGTGGGCAGTGCCGGTGGACGATAACCTATCGAGGAGGGTGATGTGACAATGGTGTCAAAAGCCGCACCCAGGTTACAGAGGATGAGAACAGTGAGTAAAGTAGAGTCAGGTGCCATAAGGAGGTGGTTAAGGATTTTTAGGAGTGCAGTTTCAGTCCTGTGAAGGCGGGCAGGAACCAAACTGGAACTGTTCACTCAGGTTATCATGAGATAAATGGGAGTCAACATGCACAGCTCGTGTTTTTTTTTTTTTTCTTCAATCTGGGAGTTTTTGCAGCTGTTTTGAAGGATGCGGGAAGAGTTCCAGTGGTGAGAGAGGAGCGAATGATAGCCGAGGTGAGGGGCACCAGAGGAGGGAGGCGGGCTTTAACCAGAACTGTAGGGAGGGGTCCCGCTGACAGGTGGACAGTTCAGTCTTACGGACGAGATCTGAGATTTCACAGAGGCTGGGAACCTGGGAGGACAAAAGTGGAGTGAGTGGATGATGTTCAGCTGAGGTACGGACAGAGGAGTTTGGACCAAGATGCTGATGGATCTTCTGGATGTTTTAATCAACGAAGCTCATGAGGGAGTTCCAGAAGGCAGTTGAGTACAGGTGAGATGGCGGAGGGTCTGGGGGTTCCAGAATAATCTGCTATAGAACAGATTATTCCACAGTAAGAGTTAGATTTGGTTTTAGCAGTGCAGTTTTTGTAATGTAGTAAATGATTTTTGCCTAATGGTAAGGTCATCAAGTCCAGTTTTTCCATGAAGTTGCTAAAGTTGCCAAGCTTTGGCCTTCATAAGCCAAAGGTCAGATGTAACCAGGCGGGGGAGGGGTGAGACCAGGGCCTGGATTCATGAAACAGTCTAATCTTTAGTCAGATAAACTCACCTAGCTGACTAATTTTTTTACGTTAGTTGTTGCACAAAGCTGTAATCATTTTCATGTTTTTGGCTTCCCTCATCCTAACGAACCTGATTTCAAAGCTAGAACCCCAAACTTTTGCTTCACATCCTACTTTAGTTATAGTTCATGAGGCAGTCACCAATTTTAACCTAATCTGTGCCACTGAAGGGGATGAAACAACACTTACAATCCAGCCTCAATGTACCATGGCCCTACACAAAAATGTACAGTTGTGCTCAGAAGTTTACATACCCTCGCAGAATTTTTGCTTTTTTGGCCATTTTTCAGAGAATATGAATGACAACACAAAACTTTTTTCACTCATGGTTAGTGGTTGAGTGAAGCCATTTATTGTCAAACAACTGGTTTCCTCTTTTTAAATCAAAATGACAACACAAACTACCCAAATGACCCTGATCAAAAGTTTACATCCCCCTGTTCTTAATACTGTGTGTTGCCCCTTTTAATATCAATGTCTGCTTGGAGTCTTTTGTGGTTCGTTGTGGACGAGGCTCTCTGATGGCGAAGCTGCCACTGAATATGTTTCAGACTTTATTACATTAATTACAAGAAATTAAAAACAGTATGACACTCTGTGGTAAATCTGCATGGAGTAGACAGTTCTCAAAAACTGAGTGACTGTGCAAGAAGGAGAAGAGTGAGGAAAGACACCCAGACAACCCAGGAGAAGTTATAGGCTTACGTGGCTGTGATTGGAGAAATTCTGTACAGTGCAAGCTTTGCAATTTTTGTATCAGCAGTTATCATCTTCATGATGAAGTGATGTAGAGGAGGATTTTCTTAAAAAGATCTGAAAGTTGGCTACAAATTGCCAGAAGGTACATCTGAGATGCAAGCCTGGATTCGATCTGTTTTGGTGAAAGAAATCCTTCTCTGCTCTGCTCCACTATGAGCTAAGAGTAGTGATACAAAATGCAAAGTTTGCACTGTGCACAGTTTCTTCAATCACAGCCACATAAGCCTGAACTTCTTCTGGGTGTCTTGGTGGCTTTCCTCACTCTTCCTGTTAAAAGGGAGGTTTTTCCTTCCCACTGTAGCCAAGTGCTTGCTCACAGGGGGTCGTTTTGACCGTTGGGGTTTTACATAATTATTGTATGGTCTTGCCTTACAATATAAAGCGCCTTGGGGCAACTGTTTGTTTGTGATTTGGTGCTATATAAAAAATTGATTGATTGATTGTGCAAGAAGTAGAATCAATCATCAATCAATCAATCATCCTCCGCCCGGCCCGTGCTACGAGCATTCTGACAGTTAGTGTGACTCGGGGGTGTTGACTCATTTAAACTAACATATTCATCCTGCTGTAACCAGGTTTCTGTAAGGCAGAATAAATCAATATGTTGATCAATTATTATATCATTACTAACAGGGACTTAGAAGAGAGAGATCTAATGTTTAATAGACCACATTTAACTGTTTTAGTCTGTGGTGCAGTTGAAGGTGCTATATTATTTTTTCTTTTTGAATTTTTATGCTTAATAGATTTTTGCTGGTTATTGGTAGTCTGGGAGCAGGCACCGTCTCTACGGGGATGGGGTAATGAGGGGATGGCAGGGGGAGAGAAGCTGCAGAGAGGTGTGTAAGACTACAACTCTGCTTCCTGGTCCCAACCCTGGATAGTCACGGTTTGGAGGATTTAAGAAATTGGCCAGATTTCTAGAAATGAGAGCTGCTCCATCCAAAGTGGGATGGATGCCGCTCTCTCCTAACAAGACCAGGTTTTCCCCAGAAGCTTTGCCAATTATCTATGAAGCCCACCTCATTTTTCAGTCACTCAGTTTTTGAGAACTGTCTACTCCATGCAGGATTTACCACAGAGTGTCCTACTGTTTGTATTTCTTTGTAATTGATGTAAATAAAGTCTGAAACATATTCAGTGGCAGTTTCACCATCAGGAGAGCCTCGTCCACAACGAACCACAAGAGACTCCAAGCTGTCAGTGATGTTAAAGGGGGCAACACACAGTATTAAGAAAAGGGGGATGTAAACTTTTGATCAGGGTCATTTGGGTAGTTTGTGTTGTCCATTTTGATTTTAAAAGAGGAGGAGGGAAACACAGTTGTTTGACAATAAATATCTTCACCCAACCACTAACCATGAGTGAAACAAAGTTTTTGTGTTATCATTCATATTCTCTGAAACATGGCCAAAAAAAACTAAACTTCTGCCAGGGTATGTAACTTTTGAGCACAACTGTATGACAGCCATCACAGGGTAGCAGCTGTCAATGAAGGGTTACACAGGGGTCAAAAAGTAAAAATGCTCCAATCATGTTGAAAAATATCCTGCATTATTTGTCTGAATATAAGATTCCAAAAGGTATAGTTTGGACTAACTAACTGAATGTTCTGGAGTTATGGGCTAAAAACAACAAAAAATGTGATAAAGGTCAGTTTCAGTTTGTACAGGGGACAAAAGTTAAAGTTGCTCCAATTTTGGTAAGAAGTGATACAAATTATTGGTTGGGTTAATAGGGTTTTTAAAAAGGAATAGTTTTCACCGCCTGTCATGCATAGTTGTCACGTTACAGGGTAACATAGGTCACATGACCTTTACTTTTCAGGCCAAACATTCAACACAGTCAAACCTATTCCAGGATATAGGCTACAGACAGGATATAGATATTGAATAGAGGATTATTTCCGTTTTCTTCTTGGTTTTAGGGATGTTTTGTCAAACACCTAGACAGCCTCAGCAGGCCGTTATGGGAGGAAACCAGACTCGGCCACCTGTAGTCCCCCTGCCATTCAGGTCAAGTAGTTCTTCACTTATGTTGAGTGCTGTCATTTAAGAAACACACGAACACCATGATTCCCGTGTTTCTGTCAGTGTCTGTCTATCTCCACCCCCTGTAAACCCAGGAGAAACACTGAAGTTAACAGCACACACTGTGGTGTGCACATGTACAATACTGAGCTCATGTCAGTTCTTAAACCTGCCTCCAGGAAAAATACTGTTTAATAAAAATGAGGAAAAAAGTTTTACTCCGTGCAACCTATGTATGTTGTCGCCCCCCCCCAACCCCCCCGAGGCTTATTTTTGTCAGGTGTGACTAGATACTTAGATGCCACAGGAACTCTATAAATAATACAGTTTTGACAGTAGTCTAATGTAGTGAACAGTGGAAAGTCTGTTTTAGAACTAATTGGTTCCTAAATGTTGTCCTTAAAGTGAAACCAATTATTTCATAAGAATCAATGTAAAATGAATGAATCTGTTCCTGGCCTCAAAGAGAAGCTGTATTTTTACCTTTTTAAGAGCATTTCATGCAATAAAGACAGACAAAATACAAGAATATGCATAAGAAGGAGAAGAACTTTATTTCATCCCGAAGGATTATGATACTGTAGAGTAATTATTATAAAATAGACGGTTTAATTTCACCTTACCTGTACAGGTGAGGCCGTAAGAACATCAACTAACTGAACTTCTGGGCTTTTCTTTGCAGTACTTCGTTAGGATGTTTCACCGCACAACAAGCCAGATTATTCCAGGGGTTGGCCATAAAATACTCCAAATGTCCTGACCAATCAGACGCCTCTGTTGCAGTGAGACTCTGGTTGTATTTAATGTTGTATGCTAGCAGCGTTAGCACTTGTAGCAGCTTTCGGTAGCTTCGCCTGTTAGCGCCACTTAATGTATGATTACTGGACAAAATACACGGCTCTTAACTTTTAATGTCCACAACAAAGTAAACACAAACACAAAGTAAACACAAACACAAAGTAAACGTGGCTTTTAGAACATTTTAAAGTAACAGTCTTGTGGGCTGGATTTTGAATTTTTTAACTGACAGGACACAGAGAGTGAACAGAACTGTTTCTGATCAGGTTATATCCTCCACTGGTTCCCCACAGGGATGTGTGCTCGGTCCTCTTTTGTTCTTCCTCTATACAAACGTGCCGTAGCAGCAGAGAGGATAGAACTATTTAAAGTATGCAGACACAGTTATTGTCAGCCTGCTGAAAGACAGTGACAGGAGTCACGGCCCAGCTGGTACTGATTTCCTTGACTGGTGCAGGACATCTTTTCTTGAGATGAACATCTCTAAAACAAAAGACATGATTATTGACTTTTGTAAAAACAGTTCGTGTCAGCACATAGAAATATCTTGGAACTGAACTTTGAGGCACACTGTGACGCTGTGTACAAAAAGGGACGTCGGTGCCTCTTGTCTGAGACAACTGTCCACTTTTAACACTGACAGAACCCTGCTGACCGTGTTTATCATGCTTTTATAGAATCAGTTTTATCCTTCTGTCTTGTTTCCTGGTTTGGAAGCGTGTCCCTCAAAAACCAAAAATGGTTTTAAAACCAAATTGTGAAATGGTCAAGCAAACTGATTGGAGAATCTCAGCTTCAGCCAGAATCCCTGTACACCAAACAGGTACAGAGGATCGCTGGTTCGATTCCCAGAGACGACTCCCACCCTCTTCATGGTGAGTTTCAGCTGCTCCCCTCAGGTCAGAGGTTCAGGGGACCAGCTTGTAAAACCAAACGTTAGAAAAACAGTTTTGTACCAGCAGCCATCAGTGCTGTTAACAAGTTACAGAAACTTAAATATAACTTATGTATTTATTTTTTGTATATGAGGTCTGTTAGAAAAGTATCGGACCTTTTTATTTTTTTTGCAAAAACCTGATGGATTTGAATCACGTGTTTGCATGAGCCAACCTTGAACCTTCGTGCACATGTGTGAACTTTTTCACGCCTGTCGATTACATCATTTTCTGGTAAGCAGCCTTTGTGTGAGGTGTGTGTCGTGCGCTCGGCGGATTTTCATTTCAAGGAAAAAGACGGAACAACTGGAGCAGAGCCGCATCACATTTTGCCAGAAACTGGGTGACAGCCAGGTGGAAACCATTCGGATGATTCAGACGGCTTTCGGTGACTTTTCAGTCGTGTGACTATCTGAGAAATTGTGGAAGAGGTGGGCATGTCACAGCATGTCCTGTGAGACTTCAACACGGAGGCGCTTTTGCTACGCCGTCAGCAGCATGAATTTCGCTGCTACTCTTTTCATGGCCACATCTTCTGTCACAGTGGAATGTACCAAAAAAGTACTGATGTTCACCTCTTCCGCAATTTCTCGGATAGTCACATGACGGTCCTGCATCACCACAGCGTTCACTTTGGAAATGATCTGGTCATTTCAGCATGTTGATGGCCGACCGGAGCGTGGCTCGCTCTCCACCGTTGTGCGGACGTCTTTAAACTGGTTGTACCGCTCCTTGATCTGTGTGATGCCCAGAGGATCGTCACCGAAAGCCATCTGAATAATCCGAATGGTTTCCACCTGGCTGTCACCCAGTTTCTGGCAAAATTTGATGCGGCGCTGCTCCAGTCGTTCCGTCTTTTTCCTTGAAATGAAAATCTGCCGAGATCACTGCACACACCTCACACAAAGGCTGCTTACCAGCAAATGACACAATCGACAGGCGTGAAAAAATGTACACATGCGCACGAAGGTTCAAGGTTGGCTGATGCAAGCACATGAAAAAATAATGTAATAATAAATAATAATAAAAAATAATAAGGTCCGATACTTTTCTAACAGACCTCGTAGTTTCTCTTATCTTGTTTTTATGAACAGGATGGTTCATAAAAACCATCCTGTTCATAAAAACAAGGGATGGTTCAGGTGACCCTGAACCATCCCTTAGTTATGCTGCTATAGACGTAGACTGCTGTGGGGTTCCCATGATGCACTGAGTGTTTCTTTCTCTTTTTGCTCTGTATGCACCACTCTGCATTTAATCATTAGTGATTGATCTCTGCTCCCCTCCTCAGCATGTCTTTTTCCTGGTTCTCTCCCTCAGCCCCAACCAGTCCCAGCAGAAGACTGCCTCTCCCTGAGCCTGGTTCTGCTGGAGGTTTCTTCCTGTTAAAAGGGAGTTTTTTCCTTCCCACTGTAGCCAAGTGCTTGCTCACAGGGGGTCGTTTTGACCGTTGGGGTTTTACATAATTATTGTATGCCTTGCCTTACAATATAAAGCGCCTTGGGGCAACTGTTTGTTGTGATTTGGCGCTATATAAAAATTGATTGATTGATTGATGAACAGCACATGTTATTTTTATTTATTTAGTTTTTTATCCCTTTGGCTCAGTATGACATGTTTTTAGACTTTTTATCTATTGATGTTGTAACTTATCTTGCTTTATTTTATTTTGGGGCTGTCCTGTGTTGTTCTTTTAGCTTTTTTTGCACTGTTGTCGCTTTGTCTAGTACTGTGTTTTGTTGAGTGTTTGCCAAACAGGATGACTCACTCACTGTAAACTAATTTTACCCTCGGGTATAAGAATAATCTGAATCTGAACAGTTAGGAAAACCACTGCACAGTCCCCAAAATATGATTTAATAAACAAACGAAGACAGACTTTCTTCTTCTTCTGTTTTGAGTTTATTGGCAGATTACAACCCAGCACAGTGGATTACCACCACCTACTGTGGTGGAGGTGTTCATGCGCCATTTATTTGAAAAGTGATGGGTTTTTTTTTTTCTTCAAAAATATGTTTAAAGAGAGCCATTCAGAAACCAGGGATCCACTGTACTGTTAATTTTGAGGAGGCCGTTCAAACAACAGAGATTTGACTGACCATCAGACCTCACAGCTGTCCTGCTGCAGGACATTCTTGTATAGATGACTGTGGTTTTGGATAGACTGAATCAGCTGACCTGCTGTGGTGTGTGTGTGTGTGTGTGTGTGTGTGTGTGTGTGTGTGTGTGTGTGTGTGTGTGTGTGTGTGTGTGTGTGTGTGTGTGTGTGTGTGTGTGTGTGTGTGTGTGTGTGTGTGTGTGTGTTGTGTGTGTGTGTGTGTGTTTCAGAATCAGAAAGCTGGTGATGGTAAAGCAGCTGTGTGTAAAGAGCTGAGGTCATTAGTGCAGGACGCCCACACAGCTCTGGCTGACCTACGCAGCCGTAATGCTGAGCAGGCCTTCAGCCAGGCTCTGGCCTTACTGGAAACCCACAACTCCAAGGTAACGCAGCCGTCACACAACACCACACAGCCAAAATGACATGACGCCACACTGCCGCAACGACACGACGCCACACTGCCGCAATGACACAACGCCACACAGCTGAAACGACACGACACCACTCTGCTGAAACGACACGACGGCACACGGCCGAAACGACACGACGTCACACGGCTGAGACGATGCACATTTTTCTAGCAGCTGTTGACGTTTGGGTTTGAGATCAGCTGCACATTTTCTTTCAGAAGGACCAGCTTTGTCAATAAAAGCTGATATTCAGCTGTAACAGACTTGATATTGATCATGATTCATTGATTGTCTTTGTGGAATCCTAAATAAAGCTACAAAGTAACAATCTTTCTTTGTAGCTTTCTTCAATAAAGTAGACAATTCTGCAACATTTAGCATTTTGTTGTTGTTCAATGAGTAAACTTCATGGCTGCTTCAGACTATGAAAACGCATCGTTTCAGGTTGACTACATTTTGAATCCTGTGACTTGAACATATCTGGTAGTTTTGTCCTCAGCCGCAGTGGCCAATAATCAGATCTGACTATGTGCTCCTCAGGAACTCGGAATTTCCACAGTTGACGTGGTGCTGCTGCGTTACGGCCGTGCGTCTGCCCTGACGGAAATTGGCCAGCCTGAGGTAGTGCGGCGATGGAGGAAGCAAAGTGCAGAATGTGCTTGTCCGTGTGTTGGTGGTGAGCTTGTACCTCACTGCCTGTGGTGGTTTGTGATCTTTCTCTTTGCTGCAGGAACTGGATGAAGCGTTGAAGCTGCTGGAGTCCATTAAGAGCTTTGAGGAGAGGACGTTTCAGTGTCTGGTGTTCTATGCCATTGGAAAGGTGCATTTTAAAGAGAACAGGTAGCTGCCGCTCTCAGTACTTGAGTCCTTCATGGACACCGTGGATGGTGCAACGTCTCTGTTTTTGGACAGGTTTGCTGTTGCCCTCAGACAGTTTTCAGATTCCCTGCAGATGGTCAAGAATCAAATAATACCGGGTAAACTCACCTGGCCTCTAACTAAAGATGTTGTTAAAGAGACTCAACTGGACTATTTCAAGGTATGTCAGTTACACTGGACTTGAAAAAGCACCACCTGGATTACTTCAGTATTTGTGTATGGTTTCATGTCTGCTCCACTGACGCGACTCCGCCATCTGTAACAGAAATCTCAAAGCAGGGCTGTGAAAACTCGGATCTGAGGAATTCCACGGATTTCGTGGGGGTCGGGGGAGGGGGGGGGGGGTGTCACGGAGTTTTTAATCTGCCTCTCTAAGTGTGGCTGTTACGACAGTTGTAAAGCGGGACTGGTTGGTTGCTATGGCGATGCTGTGTGCCTGATGCTAAACGTAGCTTGTGGACATCAGATACTTTTAGAGCCATCAAGTTTTTAAAAGAAGAATTTTGCAGCATGTCTGTGTCACGGAGTGACGTTGGACAGAGAGAAGATGGGAAAAAAGACTGTTTAATAAGGACTCAAGAATCTGTGGAATTGGCTCTGGGTCGAATGAAATTCCTGAACACATCTGAAAGCTAAAAGAAATGGGAAAAGCAAACTGCATCTTGTCCTGTCAGGAAACATGGTAAGAATTTCTTTTTTCTTCTGGAAAATAAACATTGTGCTATTCAAACAGGATTTCAGACAAGATTCTGTGACTTTTTAAAAAAAGTAATGTAGACTTTATCGGAAAAAAGTCATTGTGGCTTTGAATGGATTTACAGGAATTTACACAAGAATATAAGTGACTTTTTTTTAAACTATAAGGTATTTTATTGATATTTTACCATGATTTTCAAAATATTCTACAAGCTTCAGCTAAATAAAACTGGAGTTTCTGCTCATTTCTCCGATCAGTCTGGCACCGAGCGGGTTTGAGTGCGAGTTCTTACCTTGTTGAGGTGTGCTTTGTCTTTTTGTAGGGTGTTCTGAAAGATGCCATAGAAATGTGTAAATTCCCTCCTTTGCCTGATGCCATCTGTCGTTTGGGCAGATGTCTTAGTCCACACAAAGCTGAAATCTTCTTCAATGACCCTGATTTTAAGGTAGGTGGCAGCAGTCGGACCACGTCAGAGTTTGAGTGTGGAATCTGAAAACGGTGTGCTTCTTTCTCTGTGAAGGGCTTCATTCGAATGTGCTGCTGTCAGAGGTGCATCGTAGAATACCACATTTCCTGTTGGAAAACCCTGAAGACCTCGTTCCCTGAAAAAAATGAAAAGGTAAGTTTTGAATCTGTATCATACAGATCGGTTCGTGCTGACACCGTCCTGTTATGAACATCATCCAGGCTGGACAGAAGACATAAAATGACGGAACGTCGCCAGAGTGATGAAATAAATAAATGTGCTGCAGAGTAAATTCATCTGATTTCAATGAAAAAAGACTTTCCAGTTCCACTCTCTCATGGTGTCTCAAGTGTGTGATCAGCTCTCACATCAAAGACACTGTGTGTAGATTTTTGAACACAGCAGCAAACGCTGCATCCATCCAATATGAATGTGTTGCTAAACAGTTTAAATGTTATTTCTGAGTAATATCTAAGAAAAAATGACATGAAATAGAACAAAATAAGGAAATATGAAGTGTGCATCCTGTTTAAATTAAATTGGCTCAAGTTGTTCTTACAATAGATAAAAACAATTGCAAATCTTGAGTTATTTACTTTCTTATTCTTCTTCACTTCACCAAATTTCCAGCCAATTCTGAACATGCAAAAAGAATAATTAGACCCAGCACCTGTTTTATTTCTAAAGACCTGCAGTGTCGCGGATTTACTTTTCTTCATGTCATTTTATACTTTTTCACATATAAAATGACATAATCTCAGACACACTTTGCTCTCATGGTATCATTTTCTTTGCACACTGCAGCACGCCTGAGGAGGCCCTGGAATTTGCAGCTCTATGTTTTGAATTTGTCTCTCATGGGAGCCACAGTGTAGCCACAATTTATTGTGCACCAATATAGTGACACATTTTTACACAAGTTTTAACAATAATAATAATAACACATTATTGAAGTGAATGTGCACGGTGCAAAGAGTAAGCACACTCAGACCTCAGACTGGCCTGCAACAACACAACAACAGATAACGCAATGCAGAGTTGGAAAAGTTGTTCCCTACCTCAGGCAGCTGGTCTCTCACAGTCCGAACAGGAGGAGCTGAGTTCAGCCTTAAGCAGGCCGCACGGTGGTCATCAGTCATGGTGGATCTGTGGTTAGACTTGATGATTTTCATGTGTGAAAATGCAGAGTCGCAAATATGTTGATCAAAAACCTGCAGTCAGATTCTATGCAGTTTGTCTGAGGTTGGCGTGCTTCTCTCTCCGCATTAGATTCCAGAACTGGACATTGAGGTCAGGTGTTGTGGTGTTGGTGTGGATTTGAGCTCAGTGTCATTTTTCATTCTCAACAGCACAGCTGCACAGGTTGAAGAGTGACGCCACTTTGGACCTTATAAGAAGAAGAAGAAAGAACTTTATTCATCCCAAAGGAAATTGTTTTGCCCGAGTGCTAAAACAGTAAACATTACTTCTTTTTTCTTAACAGTGAGAACAATAAGTACAACATGTTTATGCAAAATAACTGATGACACATACACAAGCAGGGATGAGAATTTTCTGCAGATTCCAGAGTTTTTGTAGGTTTCTGGGCCATTTCTGGGATCAGTGTAAATCTTTTTTGAGGGGGTGGTGCAGCTTGGGTCATCCATGTGAGTTAAATATTTCCTCATACGCATGGGATCCATGATAGTGCTGCAGAAAGTACAAGATAAAACTTTTTCTACAACAGTGAACTTTCAGCCAATCAGAATCTCTGTAATATGTAAAGTCACTGAAAGTACCCGACATTTTGAGTTTCTCCAAGTTTGGTCTGTGGAGCTGCATGTGTAACATGGTCAGAGAGAGAGAGAGGGGGGAGAGAGAGAGAGAGAGAGAGAGAGAAGACTTTGATAGTGATGTAAAAAAAAAAAGGTTTAAGTGGACATGTTTGGAGCAGGAGGAGGATGTGGACAAAGGCAAGACTCTGTCTATAAATTTTTATACATTTTGTTCTCAAAATGTGACCCAGTGGAGACAAACAAACCCTCCTTCTTCTTTTGTGGCATATAATGGCAGCAGGCATGGTTAATGTTGCATTACTGCCACCTGCTGCATCAGTCAGTTATAACAGCAGTAAGTCGTCTCTTTGAGTCCAGTGTCTTTCAAGTATTTAAAAAGCCAACACTTCCCCTCTCACTCGACCTGATGGCTGAAGTACTTACAGTTTATTTCCTTCAGTTTGTGCTCTTGAATAGATAAACCGTTCAAAAATGACAAAATATATATTTTGCCTGCCTGCTGAAATCAGCCTGCATCAGTTTTATTTTTTATTGTGAGTTTCACAGACTGTGGTACAGCTGGTCCACAGGACGTGTGTGTTTTTTAATGATACTGTGCTGTTTGTGTCTGTGGGTTTTTCCTGCTGACTGGCATCAGCAGTCGGGCTGCAAACTCACATGGTGTGATTTAGGAATTTATTATGAGACAGTAATTTGTAAGCATACATTTAGGACTGCAGCTAACGATTATTTTAGTAATCGAGTATTCTATCGATTATTCTGGCGATTAATCGAGTAATTGGATAAAAAGTACTTTTGTGTTTATAACAACATCAACAGTCCAGGGCTCTCCCTCAGTAATGGCACAGTGTTGCTGTGTCATCACACAGATTGTCAAATTTAGTGTATCCCTCTCTGTTTTCTTGGGTAATCATTTATTTTTTCACATCTTTACAAGTTTTGGATCTTTCCTGGTGTCAGGAGCTCAGACAAACTCCTGACATTTTGCTGAAATGGCGATGGGATGTGGCTTTCTGTTTTTTGTTTTTCCTAACTTATAAAATTTAACAATTTTAAGTGTTTTTTTTTTTAAGGCTGGTGAACTGGGTCCCTGCGTGGCTTCTTTTTTTTTTTTAATCCCTCTTTCTCTGTGATTCAGCAGATGCATTTCAGCTGGAGGTTGAACATGCAAACCTCACAGTCAGGTTTTTATTTATTATTATTTTATTTGAGTTAGTGTTTGTGAAGCATTGTGTGTTGCCCAAAAAAGCGAAACTTAAAAAGTGAAACACTCAGTTCGAGTCTGAGAGAAACACAGAAGGAAGAGTGGACTTCTTCCAGAGACTGTTTGTCCGTGTGTCCGTGTGTCCGGGGATGGAGCTGTGAGGGCAGAGCTGAGCCGCTCACACCGGGCAGAGAGAGGCTGCCACCGGCCGCCGCGGGAATAGCCACTCCCCACGTAGAGCAGAGCGCAGACAGCGGACGAAACGTTTGTTTTATAAACAGACAAACACACTGCTTCACTTTAAATGTGAACTATTTCAGATGATCAGCCTGGACAGTTTTTCTCCTAAAAGGCTTTATTTTCGTCTGTGTGTCGCATTGGAAAGCTGTAGTTTTTGTGCTAATTTGATTAGCGCTTACACGGTTCATGCACGCTCTAGTCTTCTTCTGTTTGTTTTTCTGGGGACGTTACACACAGGCCTGGCATATGTACCACAATGATAAACGAAGCTTTGAGGTACAGAATTTGCCTCGAACATTTTTTTGTAATCAAATTAATCGAGTTACTCGACTAATCGTTTCAGCCCTACATTTTACATCTAATTATTAATAAAGTCACTGTTATACCAAAAATATTGCTCTTTTGATGTTTTAATAAATAATTTACACATACAGTAGTGTTCAGAATAATAGTAGTGCTATGTGACTAAAAAGATTAATCCAGGTTTTGAGTATATTTCTTATTGTTACATGGGAAACAAGGTACCAGTAGATTCAGTAGATTCTCACAAATCCAACAAGACCAAGCATTCATGATATGCACACTCTTAAGACTATGAAATTGGACTATTAGTAAAAAAAAAAAAAGTAGAAAAGGGGGTGTTCACAATAATCGTAGCATCTGCTGTTGACACTACAAACTCAAAGCTATTATGTTCAAACTGCTTTTTTAGCAATCCTGTGAATCACTAAACTAGTATTTAGTTGTATAACCACAGTTTTTCATGATTTCTTCACATCTGCGAGGCATGGAGTCAACCAACTTGTGGTACCTTTCAGCTGTTATTCCACTCTAAGATTCTTGAACAACATTCCACAATTCATTCACATTTCTTGGTTTTGCTTCAGAAACAGCTTTTTTGATGTCACCCCACAAGTTCTCAATTGGATTTAGGTCTGGGGATTGGGCAGGCCACTCCAAAACATTAATTTTGTTGATTTGGAACCAAGATTTTGCTCGTTTACTAGTGTGCTTGGGGTCATTGTCTTGTTGAAACACCCATTTCAAGGGCATGTCCTCTTCAGCATGAGGCAACATGACCTCTTCAAGTATTTTGACATATCCAAACTGATCCATGATACCTGGTATGCGATATATAGGCCCAACACCATAGTAGGAGAAACATGCCCATATCATGATGCTTGCACCACCATGCTTCACTGTCTTCACTGTGAACTGTGGCTTGAATTCAGAGTTTGGGGGTCGTCTCACAAACTGTCTGCGGCCCTTGGACCCAAAAAGAACAATTTTACTCTCATCAGTCCACAAAATATTCCTCCATTTCTCTTTAGGCCAGTTGATGTGTTCTTTGGCAAATTGTAACCTCTTCTGCACATGTCTTTTATTTAACAGAGGGACTTTGCAGGGGATTCTTGCAAATAAATTAGCTTCACACAGGCGTTTTCTAACTCCAGACTGTCTTTGATCATCCTGGAGCTGATCAATGGGTGAGCCTTTGCCATTCTGGTTATTCTTCTATCCATGTTGATGGTTGTTTTCCATTTTCTTCCACGCGTCTGTGGTTTTTTTGTCCATTATAAAGCATTGGAGATCATTTGTAGATGAACAGCCTATAATTTTTTGCACCTGCGTATAAGTTTTCCCCTCTCCAATCAACTTTTTAATCAAACTACGCTGTTCTTCTGAACAATGTCTTGAACGTCCCATTTTCCTCAGGCTTTCAAAGAGAAAAGCATGTTCAACAGGTGCTGGCTTCATCCTTAAATAGGGGACACCTGATTCACACCTGTTTGTTCCACAAAATTGACAAACTCACTGACTGAATGCCACACTACTATTATTGTGAACACCCCCTTTTCTATGTCAACATCAAGTAGAACTCCGAACATCTCCACATTTGCTCAAGGATGGTTCGCGCGCACACATCTCGCGGTCAAGGGAGAAAAGATAAACTATACAGAACTCAGAGCGCAGCCCTGCAGCTCAGCACAACAACACGTAGAAGAGAAGTCAGAGTGCACAGTCTGTCTGCAGCCAAACTGTGCACTCTGACTTCTCTGTGCAGAGAACCTGTAGGCTGCGCACCTGACGCAGAAATTCCTGCGTTGTCATGACACCACAGGAAGCAACTGGGAGCAGCCCCGGTGTGAAAAGGGCTTATCTCTCCTTACAAATTCACTGCAGAAAATGGTTCTGGGGAGCATTAGCATGGCTAAAACCCTTCAGCTTCTTGGGGGCTTTGTAAAAACCAAACAAAAAAAAGCATTGTTTACTGTTTGCTGTTTCAGTACTCTTGCAAAATAATTTCCTTCGGGATAAATAAAGTTGATCTCATCTTAAATTGGGGCGGGGGAGTCGGGGTGAGACAAAAGTCATCAAAAAACCTCCAGAAGGCATCCCTGGACATCAAAAACCAAAAGCTTTCCGGGGGCCTTAAGCGGAAGGTCTGTCAACACACAAACTTCTGCATTTGTGATCAGACAGTGACAGTCATGAAAGCACGTTACTTTGGTATGAAGTGTTTTGCCTGCATCTCTCGTGAAGCAGGAGGAACATCGTAAACTAACCTGAGCGCCGTGGATGCGCCTGTTTGTTTTGTTTTTTTTTTTAATAAAAAAAAAAAAGCAAAACTGCACAAAGCAATTCACCTTTGCTATCATGATCTGAGACATGTGTTATGAGGATCTTGTTCACGCACCCCAGTACAGCAGTGAGATTCAGAAATAACTAAAGCAAGAACCACAGTTCGAACTAAATTCCCACAATAGACAGACAGGGACAGCACTGTGCCCTCAGACAGACGGGTACAGACCAGACGTGACTCTCATCACTGACGATTCGATACACTACCAGCAATACAGTACACATAGCAATACTGACGATACAATGTCATATGATTCACTCCTGTTCCTGATTCGATGCAATTTGATATGTATTTGATGATTCAATTCCTCACATTGTGATACGATGGGATTCAACGTGATGCAAAGAAATTATACCAAAAACGTAAATAGAAAATAAGACGCTGCAATTCAGTATGGTGCTATGGTATTCTTCTTCTTCTTCTGATTCTACTAGAGGCAGAGGATTGGTTTTACTCCTTATAAGCAGCAGATTTACCAGATTCAACATTATGGAACAGGAATCAGTTCCCTCATATGTGGAACCTGTTTGTTCACACCGTAAGAACTCAAACAGTAAGACAACGTCACTCTCACTGAGTTAGGGGGCGCAGCAGCAGCCACGGTATTCTTTCCAAATGACCTGCTTCTTGTCAAGTTTTCCATCTTTTTTTTTTTTTTAAAGCCAGAATTCCAAATGCCTCATTTAAATTTTTTTGCGTCAGAAATCTCCTAAAACTGTTTGCACCGTTGTCGCAGGTCTCCATTTTGAAATAGATTTGTTGCGGTAGAAATGTGCTTTCAGGCTTCTGTCCGCGCTGCATTCAGTGTGCGTTGGAAAAAAAATTGATGCAAGCACGCAGCAACTGATCCATCGCGATTTCATCTGTCAATTGAATCAGTGCCCACTGAATGAATCGATACACTTGCATCGTGCATGCTCGTATCTACTGTTACTGATTTGTATTGATTAATCCCCACATACTTGGTACAGACGCTGCAGTAATCAATGCACTGATTCCTTGAAGTTTAGTCGTTGGCTTGATTGTGATTTTGTGCACTGGGAGCTCAGACTGGATGCTTTCAGTGACCTTTGCTGACCTTTGCCTGTGTCTGCAGGATTTTCTAGAAGAACCCTGCTTCACTCCGGATTGTGTCGGTCAAATTTGTAGCATTAAAATATTTGGTTCAACGGGCCTGGTGAAATGTCAGGTGAGAAAACTCCCTCAAAGACAGAGAAGGCAGCTCATGTCTTTGAAAGTCGTGTTGATTACAGTCTTTTCTCGCTTCAGTTTGACACCAAGATTATTAAACCACAAACATCAAAGAAGGTTCGAGTCACTCAGAAATGTACAAGGTGAGGCTGCACGCAAACACACGACACGCTGGTGACACCACAGTAATACAGAGTACCACAGTTTAATATCCTCTGTCTTTATCTTAACACATGCTGTAACGTGTGCGTGTGTCAGGGCTGTGAAAATTCTGTGGATTTCGTCGTGGGGTGGGGTGGGGGGTTGTTGGTGTTGTACTCTGTAATCGTGATCGTCTCTGAGTTTTTTTTTTTTTTTACAACATTGTGCATGTTATATAAATTGGTGGACACTGATCTGCATAACAGATACAAATCAGTATCCGCGGAGAAAAATGCCTCACTCAAAGCGCGGCTGTCATAAAGCACGACTGGTTGGTTGCTACAGTGACGCTGTGTGCCTGCTCCAAGACACTGTTAAGCTAAATGCAGCATGTGGCACTGATCTGAACATAACCCTGGACAGCTCATTGGTCCACACACTCGGTACAAACCGCTGAAGCAAACTGACGGCCATCTTACTACTCCCAAGCTCTGTGGCTCGCGCATAGACGGTTTATTAGAACGTTAACAATTTGGAGTAATAACTGAGCTTTCTTTTTCTGTTCTCCAGTTAATGTGACCTTCATCCCTCCTAATCTGTGCCTGCCATGAGTAGACATTTGATCTATTTCCTTTCTTTCTTTTAGTACTTTGACACTTTCTCCCCTTCTGTTCTCAGTTACTCACATCTCACTGGGACAAATACTCAGTTTGAAAAATTATCATTCTTCAGAGTTTATGCAAGTTTTGTGGAATCATCAGCAAGCTTATTGATATATGTATATATTGCTACCATATCATGAACAAAACTCAACAAAAATATAAACGCAACACTTTTGGTTTTGCTCCCATTTTGTATGAGATGAACTCAAAGATCTAAAACGTTTTCCACATACACAATATCACCATTTCTCTCAAATATTGTTCACAAACCAGTCTAAATCTGTGATAGTGAGCAATTCTCCTTTGCTGAGATAATCCATTCCACCTCACAGGTGTGCCATATCAAGATGCTGATTAGACACCATGATTAGTGCACAGGTGTGCCTTAGACTGCCCACAATAAAAGGCCACTCTGAAAGGTGCAGTTTTATCACACAGCACAATGCCACAGATGTCGCAAGATTTGAGGGAGCGTGCAGTTGGCATGCTGACAGCAGGAATGTCAACCAGAGCTGTCTCCAAAGGCGTTTCAGAGAATTTGGCAGTACATCCAACCAGCCTCACAACCGCAGACCACGTGTATCCACACCAGCCCAGGACCTCCACATCCAGCATGTTCACCTCCAAGATCGTCTGAGACCAGCCACTCGGACAGCTGCTGGAACAATCGGTTTGCATAACCAAAGAATTTCTGCACAAACTGTCAGAAACCGTCTCAGGGAAGCTCATCTGCATGCTCGTCGTCCTCATCGGGGTCTCGACCTGACTCCAGTTCGTCGTCGTAACCGATTTGAGTGGGCAAATGCTCACATTCGCTGCCGTTTGGCATGTTGGAGAGGTGTTCTCTTCACGGATGATGCGAAGGAGATGTGTTGCACTGCATGAGGCAAATGGTGGTCACACCAGATACTGACTGGTATCCCCCCCCAATAAAACAAAACTGCACCTTTCAGAGTGGCCTTTTATTGTGGGCAGTCTAAGGCACACCTGTGCACTAATCATGGTGTCTAATCAGCATCTTGATATGGCACACCTGTGAGGTGGGATGGATTATCTCAGCAAAGGAGAAGTGCTCACTATCACAGATTTAGACTGGTTGTGAACAATATTTGAGGGAAATGGTGATATTGTGTATGTGGAAAAAGTTTTAGATCTTTGAGTTCATCTCATACAAAATGGGAGCAAAATCAAAAGTGTTGCATTTATATTTTTGTTGAGTATAGTTGCACTGAAAGAATAAAACACCAGTTAACTCGCTACAGGAGAGTTAGTTTTCTCTGTAATGACATTTATTACACACACCACTGAGCTTCAGTCTAATATAAGTAATAAAGCTCGTACCAACAACACCTAAAGCTCCAAAACTATGCACAAGTAGATCTAATAAATGTCTTAAACACAAAACACGTGTAGCCATGGGTTGTGTTAATAAGCCACTTATTATTATTATTATTATTATTATCTTTGCCTATATGCTGGAATAAGAGATTGAACTCTTCAAATTATTATTATTTCAATCATACTCACAGGTGAAATGTTCGTCCATAGCCTTTAAACTGGCGATTTGTGTAGTTTATAGCTACACATGAAGGTATTTTTTACAAAATCACAAAGAATAAAGTTGCATGTGCCTGATTAAAGATCAGTTGAAAAGAGAATTCAGGAGCGGGACATGGGAGTGATAATATGGTGGCTGGTTTGCTTCATAAATATTGGCCAGTGAGCGATCCAGTGTTATATAGAGATCAGTGAGCATGTGGACATCGCATAGTTTTAGAGTTTTTAAAAGAAGAATTTTGCAGCATGTCTGTGTCACAGAGTGACGTTGGACAGAGGACGGGGAGAAAGACGGTGTGACAGAGTTTGATAAGGACTCAAGAATCCATCCATGAATTGAATTTAAAATCGTCTTCATGAACACAAACGAAAGATAAAAGAAACAGGAAAAGCAAACTGCATCTTGTGTCATCAGGAAACACGGTAGGAATTTTTCTCTCCCTGGAAAATAAACATGGTGCTGTTCAAAGATTAGGTGACTTTTGTTGACTTTCTTTCATTGGAAAAAAGTCATTGTGGCTTTGAATGGATTTACAGGAATGTACACAAGAATGTGACTTTTTTTACAATAAGGTATGTTATTGATATTTTACCCTGATTTTCAAAATATTCTCCGAGCTTTATTTTTTGTTTATGACATGGTTTAACAGTCTTTCAGTCTTCATGAATTTCATGTCGTTTAATTGTTCTGAGTTAATGCATAATTTGGTTTACAATTAAAAGGAAAATCATTTCAGGTCCTACTTCCATGTCATATTCTCTTATTTCAACATGATCATTGACGGTTCAAATGAAAGGTTGAATACAGGATCATTTAACCCTCTACCGCCTGCCTCATTTTGGCTCGTCAGTATCTCACAAATAAAAAGTAAAATTTCCCATCACTGGGATATACGGGCTTAGAAGGGGTTAAATGTGCACTTCTTTTGAGATTTTTTTTTCTTCCAGGAGATGCTGAAAATGTATCATTAGATACAAAATTAATTTGGTTTCTGGGGCCCCGTGGGTCCTAGACCACGTCTCCTGGGGGTCTGCACCCCCCAGACACCGTGCAACTTTTCCTTGGATTTCAAAATTTTCATTTCACAGCCCTGTGTTTGTGTGTGCGTATGTGTGTGTGAGAGAGAGACATGTTGAAGGGATCATGTATATCACGTCTCTGGCAACATTGTCCATCAGGTTGAGGGACGTCTGTGTACACCTTTTTGAGTCATAGTCACTGCACAAAGGTATAGGGATGGTCCTACGACCTCGATAGTCACTGCACAAAGGTATAGGGGGTGGTCCTACGACCTGGATAGTCACTGCACAAAGGTATAGGGATGGTCCTACGACCTCGATAGTCACTGCACAAAGGTATAGGGATGGTTCTACAACCTCTGTAGTCACTACACAAAGGTATAGGGGATGGTTCTACAACCTCTGTAGTCACTGCACAAAGGTATAGGGGGTGCTCCTACAACCTCTGTAGTCACTGCACAAAGGTATAGGGGGTGCGCCTACGACCTTGATAGTTACTGCACAAAGGTATAGGGGGTGCGCCTACGACCTTGATAGTTACTGCACAAAGGTATAGGGGGTGCTCCTACGACCTTGATAGTTACTGCACAAAGGTATAGGGGGTGCTCCTACGACCTTGATAGTCACTGCACAAAGGTATAGGGGGTGCTCCTACGACCTTGATAGTCACTGCACAAAGGTATAGGGGGTGGTCCTACGACCTTGATAGTCACTGCACAAAGGTATAGGGGGTGGTCCTACGACATTGATAGTCACTGCACAAAGGTATAGGGGATGGTCCTACGGCCTTTACAGGTAGACACAGGTCAAAGTCTGTAGGATCTTGCTTCTTTTGGTCTTGCTGGTCCATGGAGATTCTGAAATCTGTAATGACCATGTGGTTCCTAGATTAGGTTACCGGTACTAGGAGTCTCTACGTGGCCGGTCACTGACCGACACTTGAAGGCTGTGGCTCTGTCAACACTTTCCAGTTATTTGAACTCTCTTGCCCCCACACTCTGTCTCTTTCTGGGGCATATTTTACTTGTAAGAAATAACCAGATGAATCAGGAGAACTGAAACTCCTTAAAATTTGGAAAACTCTGTATTTATTCATTTGCTTTTGGAATAAGTCATCCAGGGAGACTGAAAGTGCAGTCCGCTGTGAACCCTTGCAGAGTAAGTTGGTGCTGCATTCCAAATGCTTTTTCAGTTTGTTTTTGAAACTTCATCTTTTCCCCCTCACATTCAGTCTGAAGAACTTAAAATTAAAAGAAGAACGCAAACTGAGAAGAAAGCAGCAAAAGAAATCCTATCAACTTCAACAATCTCTCAGCGGCAATAACCTGCTGGAGACGAAGGACTCAGAGATGCAGAGTTGTCAAAAAGGTACTGATGCTTCTAATGTCAATCCAGTGTTCCTTGAGCAGCCTTTTTTTAAAAACAGAAATTCAGTGGTGGGCACAGTTCTGCTAACTGCCAATTAGCTAAGCTAACATTTTTGTTAGCAGATTAGCTTTTCAGATAACTTCAGAAATCATTAGCGGACCAGTTAGCTTCTGCTAAATTTAGTTTTGCTTGCTTTTAGTCCACGAACGTTTTTTTTGCTGGCATAGTAAGTAAAGTTGAACAGCCAGAAATGTTTGTAAACCCTAAAATCACACATTAGTTCTTTTCTGTTATGTATTTGGCAGTAGTCAGGCAGCTGTGAGGAGCTGAGCTCAACCCGACCCCAGCAGAAGGGGCTTGGCTGCTACTACTACTACTACTACTGCTACAAAAAATCATTTATATTCACAGCATACAGAGCTCCTGACGTGTGGCAAAAGGCATAAACAGCAAAGTAGGTTTTGATTTAAAAACCAAACTAATTCCGGACAGTTTGTTGATAACGTTAACTCTGTCATTTTTATTTTATCACAAATATCTTTTAGTTTTAAAGTAATGCACTAATTCTGAAAGTTTGAGCATTAAAACTCAGATGCCAAAAGGCATTATGGGAAAATGAGCCTCCTCATCACTGATTGGTTGGTTTAATTTATTTGTAAAAACCAACACACAAGTTACTATAATGTGTGTGATACAAATTTTTACAAAGAAATGTGTATTTGTAAATATGTTTTTTTTTTTTTTTTTTTTTTTATTCCTAAAAAAGGCATTTGCAAACCTGAAAATTCTGTTTAAGTGTTCTATGCATTTTGACCAGAAATGTATAGAACATCGGCATCTACTGGATGGGAGTGTAAAGTCACACGGTCGCCACTCGGTGCGCTGCCTGAATCACACTTAAACAGAGTTCTGCAGGAAGCGTCCCGCTGCAGGAAGCCCAAACAGTTGGGGAAAAAAGAGAAAGTGACAGATGAATCGGGGTGTGATTCTTCTGGATAAATCTGGAAATCCGGCTCTTCTGACCTAAAAATGTGGCGTTTGTGAATCATGCAAATCCGTTTGTTTTTGTTTGTATTTGTGGGGGGTGGGGTGGAGTGTGCATCATGTGCACATGCTGGGTCGATGTTGGTAAATATAATGGCTGCTCACTGTTGTGTCCACCTGTTTGTGCCTCTGATTCATGTCTTCGTGTCACTCCATAAGTAGTCCATTCATTTGTCACGCTGAAGGCAAAGAGCCTGCGATCACTGCAGAAGATTATCTGATGTGGTGTAAGAGTTTTGGACGTGTGCTGCAAACTATTTCTTTCTTAGCTGAAGCTGACAGCGGGACAAACTAAAGGTAAAGAGACACATAGTGGAGTTCCTATTTTTGTTTTGACAAATTCTGTCATTTACAACAAACATGACCTGGTAAATGACGCGTAAGGATAACTCCCCAACGTGGTTACACCAAGACGCAGAGTAAGCGAGACAACAAGAACTATTCTTTATCCAAGAGTCACATGAACAGCCTCAGTCCTCTGTATGTGCAGGTCCACTTCAACCTAATCAGGTCATCCAGGGACCATTTTTGGCACGGTGCCGTTCACATTAATGTTTAGATGTTCTGGGCGAGCCAAGTAACGTTAAGCACTGCAAGCCAGGTTAGCAAGAAGCTAGCTAACCACAAACACACGCGACTGCTGTTTTTCAGACTTTATGATCACACAGATGAGTAAATTAAGTACTTTTTATTTTGGAAATGCTGACTTTCTCCAAACCTGCTGTTGTGCAGTAAATCAAGTGCACCTCTCTTCTCCTGTGGTGTTTAACAGCACCTGGCATCCTTATTGTTGCGTTGCTGCCGCCTGCTGTCAGTCCCTTATAGCAGCACTAAATCCTCTCCATGAGTCCAGTGTGTCTTTGAAGTATTTAAAAAGCCAATGCCTCGCCCTCCCTCTTGACCTTATGGCTAAAATACTTTGACAGAAACGTCGTTCAGTCCTGTTCTTCTAAATTCTGAGAGAAGCTCTTGCTCTCCAGAATATTTATTACAGTACACGAGGACATGTCTCTGGCTGTGGACGTTCATAACATGGTCCATCCTGATGCTTTCCCACGAGGAAGAGAGTAATGATAATGTATGAGCAGTTCTCAGCCTAGTAACAGTGATGTCATTCTTTCTTTTCCACCTGTTTCTTCTACAACTCTTCTGCTAGTTCCTGTCTACCCTCATTCTCCTGCTCCCAATGTGTTTTGTCATTGTAATACACGTGCCCTCTGCTTTGGAAAGATTGACACTGATGTGTGTGTGTGTGTGTGGTTTGTTTGTTTGTCACAGCTTTATTGGCCAACCTGTCCACCTTCTCATTTGTTGGGATACCAATATGGGCTGTCTCCACCCCTTTCCTTACCACACCCCTAATCATCAGAACAGTGTCCTAAATGAGGTCTTTCTGCCTCCTGGATGAACTTGTGCAGACCTCTTGATAGCTGACACAGAGTCCATTCATTGTGCACTGTGTTTTATTAAATGTATTGAAGTGTGTGTCGGGGAGTCTTTTAATTCAGAGTGGCGACATGAGTCAAAAAAAAAAGTCACATGACTTGTGGTGCCATCTTAGGTTCAAAATAGTGTTCACCGTTAATGTGTCTGCATGTAAATCAGCTATTTAATTTATTTATTTGCTGAAAATGATGGGTTGTTGTGCGTTTGGAGGCACAAATAGACACAACAAGGGCTACAAGATGTACAGATTCACTTCAGATCTGAACAGAAGAAACATTTGTGAAAATAGTCAGCGTGTGGGATGGAAGAGACTTCATCATCAAAGCTTTGAGAGGTAAATTTATTGTTCAGTCCCATGTACAGTAAAACTCACCTAAACTGTCATCGTATAAACCAGATATTCGCAGTTACCGGACAAAAAGAGTCCCAAAGTTTTTGTTTTGTTTTCCATGTAATAAACACCGTATATAACGAGTTTTATATAGTGGATTTTTCGCTCATCAGATAAAATGTCCCGTCTGATCACAATGTATTTCCATTAAAAATCCCTCAAATGTGGGACCGGAGTTATTTCTGTGATTAAAAGTCCAACCGTTTATTTTTTTAACGCCGTGTTCAGACTCAGACCCACAGCCTGACGTGCACCTGTTAAATCAGACACAAACGGCTGTGATTTGACACTTTCCTGCTTTCGCTCTTTCATATTATAACAGTTTTTACAGTGCGCACGCTGATTACAAACAGACCAGAAAAGTCCACATATTTACAGCACGAAGTCAGAAAAAGAGGAACATGTCCAGCTTCCCTTTGATTTGGAGGTGATGATTGTAGAAAGAAAAACTTGAGGGTCAAATTAGTCCAGAATGAAGCAAAATCCAGAGACGGAGAACTTTAAAATTGTCACACGTCATTGTATGACACGGAGTTAAAGAGCAGCAGCTGCATAAATCAGGCTTTAAATTAATTAAATAAATCATCATAAATTGTAAATTTAATAGCTTAAGTGTTTTTATATTTATTTTGATAGCACCTGTGCCTGGATGTGTTGCTGTATGAGGTTCAGCGCAGTTGGAACCAAAATGGCGCCGTGTTCTGATTTGATGCCACTCTAATCAAGGCACTCTATCACAAGGAGCCCCTCCCATTTCATCATGTTGACCGCGTGTGAATCGGTTATAAATCACACAGATAATAATGACATTACTCGGCCTCCCCGTGTCAGATGAATCCCCTGAACATGAAGCTGTCACCTGTCGGTTCATATCCCGTCAGGACCAGGGGCCTTTACTAGAGCCCGACCGATATATCGGCCGGCCAGTATTATTGGCCGATATAAGCCCTTTTCAAAGTACTCACTATCGGCCGAAATTTTGCTGATAGAACGCCGATAATTTCTCATAAACAGAACAGTTACTGAAATAATGTTTGTGTCGGCAATGTAAAATGTCCTTGTACCATTTGTCCAGTAGATGGAGCTCTGACTCCATTCAACTGTGAGCTGCTTACACCCCTGCTTAAATGTGTTCATCACCGGCCCCCGTAGTTCTCCGTCACACTGCACTGATTGGCTGACAAAAGCATACAAGTAAGTTTATAAGGTTGTTGTTTATAATAACTTTGCGATTACATTCACCCCACATTTCTCCCGTTTAAGTTCAACTCAGTTTGATTAACTCAGTTTATGTAGTAATGTGTCAAATGTGCTTCATTGCGTCGGTCACGCTTTTTCTTAAGTCAGCGTTGTGTAGACCTTATTTCTAGCATGAAAAACTTTTGTTTACTGCTAAGAGATTCACTGGTTGTCCAGAAGGGTTCTGGGAATTACTGCAGTTCACCATTAACCCTCTGGGGCTGACGCTGTCGTATACGACGGCTGGGACCAAGCTTTACTAAATTGTACTTAACTTTTTAATGATATGAGATAGAAACGTACTTTTTTTTTTTGCTGAAAAGTTAACTCCGCAGGCTGCGCAATCTACCGTCAGCCATCTTGGTACTCCTCATAGTAGATGTGTGATGACGTGCGCAATGTGAGTGTCCAATCGGAATTGGTTCTCCGTTCTCCATCGATTATCGGCATTTTATTCATCCAGATATCGTTATCGACATCGGCCTCAAAAAATCCATATCGGTCGAGCTTTAGCCTTTACATGTCAGGTTGTAAGCTGCTGTTTCTGGTTTTGGTGTGGTTTCTAATGGTGGGTCTGTGCTGTCAGCCTGGTTGGTGTACAGGGATCCGGTTCTTCATCAGATTAGCCAGAACATGGAGCTGCTGAGGGATGAAGAGCACCTCCTTGTGTCAGAGCTGTGCAGCACACTGAAGCCCTGGCTGGAGCTGGATGCGTCTCGGGGGAGCCAGCTTGCTGAGAGGCTTTTGAACCAGGAGCAGGGACACACGCTGGTCCAGGTCCTTGAACTGCTGCTGGAGAGGAAGAACCGTGTCTGGGGGCGTGTCTTCATTCATACTATAAGTCATTACCCGGATATAAATCCCAAACTCTGCAAGTGGGCATGTCAGCTCGACAGCGCAGGTAAGAGTTTAAAGGACGGTCCTGCAGTGAAGTCCGGTCCATCTGACGGGGCTCTGCGTGTTTTTAAAGTGGTTGCGCTTGCTGCCTCCTTTAGGCCTGAATGCTGCCAGCAGGTTCATGGAGCGTCACACAGAACACTTGGAGCAGCTGGACCTGGAGCTGGTCTTCCACTTTGGCCCCCTGCAGGAGATGATTATAGAAAAATTGGGAACCCCGGTGGAGTTATTTCCCAGTCTTGGGCTGACTGTGACTGAATACTTCAAACAAGCGCCAGCTCAGGATATGAGACTCTTTATCTGGACTCTGGAGGAGCACAGGGATCATTACGTCTCGTGCCACCCCATACTGGATGAGTATTTTGATATTATGGGTACGTATCGGACTCTGTCCACTGGAACCAGGGAGCAGCTCCACCCGCACATCATTACAACACATTGTGTTTGCCAGTTACAGGCAAAGACCCCTTTAATTCAGGACTTTGATCTACTGCCACACACAGTCTGGACCACAAGTATTTGGACAGGTTTCATAACGACGACGGTGGTCGCCACCACAGTCGAATTAAAACGAGCTTTATTTCAAAAGTCACGTTAACCACTTAGGAATTAGACACTTTAACACTTGAAGAGTTTTAGGACTTCATTTCCATCAGTCATAAGTCCTTGAATTAAAGCTGAACATCGACGCTACAAAAACATCTGATTGTTTCATTTGAAGCTGATTGTGGCAGATCACAGAGTCCGTTGACCCAAACGGTCCAAGTGCTTCTGGACCTGGCTGTCTGGCTTGGGGGTGAACTAACTTGGAATTGTTTGTCTTTCAGATGGTCATTGTTCAGTTTTAAAAAAGTCTGATGATAATCTAAATGTAAGTGGTCACGTTGGTCAGCGGGTGTGCGTCACATTAAAGCGTGTGGAGCAGAACACTCAGTCTGCTTTCATTCCAGAACTCTCCCATGAAGACAAAGAACAGAGGCCGCAAAAAGAAAGGCAGGGAGGCTAAGGTAAGACTCTGCGTGCGTGCGTGTGTTTGCGTGTGTTTGTGTGTGTTTCTGAGCGCTGACTCTGGTCCGTCTCTCAGGGTGTCGTGGTTTGGACGGGTATGAGAAATGTAACTCCCAGAGAAGAATGGGACCAAGACTTTTTAGAGGAGGACGGCTCTTTGTAAGTGTGCGGGTGCAGAGTGCGCCTGCTGGCGTTTGAGGGTTTCTCGCTCTCTAAAGGTGACTCTTCTGTCTGCAGATCGTTTCTACACCCCACTGACCCCTTCATGGTACCGAGCCACCTCCGAGAGCAGGTGGCTGATTTTGAGCAGCAGTATAGTAGTACCAGTCAGAGAAGTCACAATAAGAACTTTTTGGACAACAACCCTGACCCCACCAAGGAGAGTTTGTATGAGTAAGTAGTGTGCGATGCTTCCTGATTTTGCCTGATTCTTCCTTCACACTCTGACTTTGGTTTGCTTCTTCTCTCTGGCTGCAGCTATTTTGCCCAGATCTTAAAGGAGCATGGTCCCCTGGATGCTCTGGACCCCCTGCTGGTTGGTGAGCTTGAAAATTTCCCTGAAGTTGCTCAGCTGAAGATCCAGGAGTCTGGCGGCTTTGAGCGCTTCCTGCTGGAGTCTCTTCGTTTCATAAAGATGGGAAGCGTCATCGGCCTGGCTGAGCATGCCGTTTCTCTGCAGCAGGCTGTCCGCGGAACTGGCCTAGAAGACTCTCTAGCTCACTCTCCAGCCCTGAGTTTGGATGAAGGTCATGAACCTGCTTTCACAAGCTACACGCAGGACTATTTGCTGGCACCGTCTCAGCTCGGCCTCTTTCTCCCCAACCCGTACGGTTTTGGCTGCCCGCCCGAGCAGCCGCTCAGCAGCGTTCCTGGCTGCAGCGCTGACGGCACCTTTAGTGCAGGTCAGCAGTATGACCTTTGCACTGGGGCTGTAGATTACAGTGAGCAGGATTATTATTGTTATAGCATGGGAGCCTGCAGCAATGAACCCGAGGAACGTCCTGTGAAGCACCACGTAGCAGCACAGGTTAGCACCAAGAGTTTAGCTGCTTTTACGTATCCTGGAAGGAATGTCTGTTAACCTGTGCTCGCTCTTTTCAGACCTGCCTGGAGGCCCGGAGCAGCGTGGCCGTCAACACAGAGGTCCACCAGCGTTTTGAGAGCAGCCCCGTGAGTTCCACATAGGCCTGATGATGTTCTTCACCTTTGCTTCATTTAAAATATGGCTTCATGATTTAGTGTTTGTTTTTAATCAGGACCAACAGCAGTAATGTGTTTATGGGCGAGGCGCCGCTAGCATCAGCTGTCATACGGCCGGTGTCTAGTTCCTGTGCAGTGTTCCTGATGAACTGTTAGCCGACACCTGTTAGACATAAAGAACCAGCCAGCACCGTGTCCATAACCGTGAACACACACGCGCACTCAAAATGTAGCTAATCAGAAGTACCGACCTCTGTACTTTTCAGGGTGAAGACCAAATAGTGCTAAATGTTGGTACCAGAGCACATCTGGGTCAGAGGAAGAACGTGAGTGAGAACTGCTGTGGTTCCTGGTCTGACCTCAGACACAGCTGCTGTTAGAATTCAAGTACGAAAAACCAGCTGCTGCAGAGACGGACTTGCAGCCTGACTGTTGTCTGTGAGTCACAAGCTGGCGCTTCGTAGCACGTCAAAAGCTTTATTTCGGTTGCGCGTCACCACAGTCGCTGGCCGTCATCCTGACACCTGCTGGTCAATTCATTTTGAGCACAACACTGAGACGAATATGAAAACTCACTTGTGAAGACACAGTGAAGCCCTGTGGCCTTACTGTAGTGTCCTAGACTTTGTGAAGGCTTACCATGTCCATTGTTCTTCCTGTGGACAGGGATGGGTCCGGGATCGGTGCATGTTTTGGTCCTGCTGTGAACTGTGTCCACCAAGGCCTCAAAACCCCTGTGTCTTAGTCCCTGCCTGCTGTCGGCAACTCTAGTGTTAATAATTAGTCTGTGGAATAGTGAGTGTTGGTTACAAAGGGGACGAGTCCACCAAATCTAAAACGTGTGCACCACCGAGTGGGAGCGCAGTACCTCTGACTGCCTGCAGTGGCAGCACTGTAGGATGTGGACAGCGTAAATGAATGGCAGGAGAGTGTGGGCAATAACTCAAAACAATAAGTGCCGTCATCTTTTAACTCGGCTAATTAAGATGTAGTCTTTACAAGCGGTGTTGCGTCTGGTGACTTTTGACGCATCGGTTCAGTTGAAATGTTATATCCTGTAGGTGCACTGCCACCTGCTGGATGGATAGTGGATGCTGGATAAATTGTCAAATTACAGCTATGGTTAAAGGGTAACTAAGTAACTTTTTGACCTTAATTTTACAGTTTGGGAGTCATTGCAATGGTTACATGACGTGTTTTGGGGAGAATGGGTGCTCACTCTCCCTCACCAAGGGTCTCCTAGCAGAAAATCACACTTGCAACTTCAGAGAAACCAACCTGGTGTTGTGTGAACGAGCGTCTCAGTTCATGTGAGAAACATGAACTGCTTCACGATCTGACACCACCACCACCACCAAATACATGGTGGCCCTCTACACTATGCCAAAAATTTAAAAAAATGTGACTTTTTAATGTGCATCCTGACAGAATTGTTCATCTTCATGAAAAAAGGTTTTGTGCAAAATTTTATTTTGATACGACTGTTGGGTCTGCAGAAAAATTCATCGGAGCCTGCCTTGCCCTCCATCCAGGACCAGGAAGCAAGCTGGTGATGTGGTGGAGAATACTGACCAGACTAAAGTTTTTTCACTGCTCAGTCATAACATTATTTCCTTAAAGGTGCCCACAAAAATCTGAGAGAATTAAAGTTCCAAAGCAACAGTTTTTATTTTTTAGGGGCAAAAAAGGAAGCAAAAGCCACAGTAGTGAGGAACAGCGAGGACAGCTTCAAAAATACAATGACAGACGATGCATTTTATCCACTTCAGCGGTCAGCGACTCCTCCCAATGGGCTGACCTTTCTAAACTTAGCACTTCTTAAAACCAATAAAATCAGTTATTAATGACATCATTATACAAATGCAAATTAGTTAAATTCTTGGAAATCCCTGTGGGTTCACTCTGTCAGGGGTGGTGTTTAAAAACCCTTCATCATGGAAAATCTCCAGGCTTGTCGGTTCATCTCTGGGTCAGCAGGCCCTGAGCCACGAGAATGTACTCCTCTGGTAATAAATAACCCACATTTCTAATCCAATATTCATATTCTTCACAGATTAGGTGTTGTACTCAAATTATACCTTTTACCTCCAAATTCTGGTCTTATAGTTTCCTTTGAAAGAAAACATACATTTTACACTAAACATATGTTCTCTTAAACATCTGTTCAGTATCATCAGAAATACACAACAAACCCCTTTTTTGGCATTTCATATAAGTTCTTCATTAACAAAAAATTACACTGCAGTAGCATCTATCTCTGCATACCCCTCCCACCCTGGACACACCCTGTTTAAACTCCTCCCCTCTGGTCGACATTACAGAACTCTGTACATCAGAACAACCAGTCACAGGAACAGTTTCTTTCCACAGGCCATCACAATGATGAAAAACTTAACCTGCCAAAAATCTCACTCATTCATATACCTCATGTACAGCTTCAGTCTGTCTGTTTCACATTCCCTTTTTTTCTCTTATTGCACATTTCATTTGCACTTTTTTTTTACTGTGAATTATTCAGTGTTTAGTGTGTATTCATCAGGGATGAAAAATCTCAATTTTTTTGGCAGATTTCAGCTTCTTTTTTTTTTGCCAGTTTCCTGGGTCATTTTTGAGATCAGTGATCAGCAGGTAGCATTCAGTGCTGAATTTAATGCTTTTTACACCAGGAAGCTTGGGTAGCTAAAGGGCCCTCTGGGTTTTTGAGCCGTGAGTGCGCTCTTAAGTCTCTTAATTTTTCCCTGCTAAACCTTAATGTGTAGGTGACACCAAAAATGTGCACAAATAATCACTGAAAATGATGAAATGTTGATATTTTAAAAAATCCTGAACGATAAACATCAGTAATTACGCATGTGAAGGATAAACTGCAGCTGTCTGAAGCCTGCGCTCTATTTCAAGTATTCCACTTGCCAATCAAAAAGATACTGCCGTCGAGTATTAACCATTCTGACACCGAAAACACAGTGCAGCTCCAACTTGAACCACTCGGTGGAAACAGGGCTGTCAATAGCCTGTAGAGATCCATAAATTAATGGGACTATTAAGATAATGGTTCTGCTGCTGACACCACTTCCTCCTTCTTCTCCAGTGTCAGGACTCACCAGGAAGTTACTGGTTTTTAGTGGCGCACAGTTCAAAATCCAAATATTTATATCTTCAGGAACTGCGCACCAGGAAAGGATAAATTTTAAACAGTTGTTTAATTTTAACCTTAAATCCTCAAAAAATAAAATTACATATGGTGTCACCTACACTTTAAAGAGCACGTCTGTGCATAATATTTACCTTTTTATGTTAAACTGACCTGTTATGGTCTTCTGAAACAGTTGATAGATGTATTATATAACCTAAAAACGTGTTAGCATATGACGTCACATCTCTATCTGATTAGGGAGACACGGTTTTGTTCAATAATAAGAACTCTCAAGAAACGTTCTTGTGCGTGGTTGGAGTTGTGTGGCGGTAGGAATAGCTTTTTAAATACCTGAATATCAATGTTAGTCACACAAAGAAATCAAATAATAGTCAAAAGATGTTCATTGCTCCCAGAATGTTGGTCGTTAAACTTTCCTAGCAATGAAGCCCCGGACACACGGCACTAACGAAGGACACTGAAGCCAAAACGAAACAATAAATCTGGACTTACGTTGACTTTCAGAGGCATTTAACAGTCGTCCAGCTTCGTTCCTGTACGAATCCTGATGACAACTTCAAGTCGTCCGTATTCCGTTTTGCTTTCTGTCTTGACTGTTCGTCATTGTTTGTGTAGTTCCCGTACCGTCAGCATTCCGTTTGACTGTCATCCAACTTCGTCCGACATCTTCCACAAACACTGTACACACACACAAATGGCTGTTCGCATGCCGTCTTTGGCTGTAGGGGCTGTGCACCACAGACGGCTGTTTCTACATTATTTCTACATCAGACCTCTGGGTCATGGAGTACATTCATGATGGTAGACATGGCCAACCACCTGAATCACGGTATGTGGCCATAAATCCACAGAGCAAGCGAAGAGAGTTATGATCCCTTCTGGAAGGATTTCTAATCCTGTTGTTTAAAGATAAAGATAAACTTTATTGATCTCACAGAGGAGAAATTCACATGTTACGCCAGCTCTTAAAAAACACACAAGATGGGTGCAAGTACAGGAAAATAATAGATGGATACTGTGACAGTGAGGACTGAAAGGATCTCCATATATGCTTCATTTGTGATGCTGAGACTCGCTATACTTAATGACGGCATCCACACCTATTCTCAGCACCAACGTTCCGGTCTTTGTAACAAAGTCATAAGCAATAAAGACGCTGTAAAACCTTTAGCAGCTGGATTAGTGACACTCAAAGCATTGGCTGATAGATGGGTGAAGGTGGATGACAGTGTAGGTTCACAACCTCCACACTGTGAATTCAAATTTGCAGCACAGAGGCTGAAAGAAGATGACCACAAAACTTGGTATGCCTGATTTACATACATGTATGAGCAAAGGCAGCATCAGGTTCAAACTGCTCAGATGGAGAGACTCGTAATGAAGAGATTTTTATATGTTTGAATGAAGTGTAATCAAGGATGGTTGTGTCTACTTCCTGACTGAATCAAAGACATTAATGTGGAACTCGATGAGCCTCCAGTGTCAGAGACGTCCACTTTGAAAGCCAAAACTGTCAGAGAAATCTGATGACGATACTGAATTCAATAAGTTAGGCGATCATGCACTCTTCATTGGTCAACCTACTGTGTTGTGCAGCAGCTACAATTGAGAGAGGACTCCGTGAGACGGGTTTGACAATAGCTTTTTCCAAGGTGATACAAAGACAAAAAAGGGAGTTCAACCATTCGACCAGAGGAGTTGCTCAATCTACTACCCACAAGCTTCTTCAATGTATTTAGAATGCAGTTTGTTGGTCTATAAATCCAAGAAGACAAACAAAATAAAACTGGGTATGTCAAAGTCCCTAACAAGATAGAAGCTGAGAAAATTTCAGCCATCTGCCAAAGCTGGGAAAAGATGGTAACTGGTGAACGATCTCCAGTCGGAACAGCTTTGGCCCTGACCATACGTAGGATAACTGGTAGTCAAGAGCCGTTGGGGGTCTGGGAGACTTCCCCCAGAAAACTGTGAAAATTAGACTACTGAGATGGGATTTCCTGGAGTTTGGCACCTGAAAATATCACCAAAGGTTTAACTTTTCTGAAATCCCAAGTTAGAAACTTCCAAAATTTGTCATTATGTCACCCCCCAGGTGGTGTTGACAGTGATATCCTATGTTTTTTCTGGGTTCCTAGAGTATCAAGTGGGTTTACAGCTGTACTCTGACCCCAAACCCTGGTTAACTTCAGTGCTGTCTCTGTTTGGTTCCAGGGTGGCATTAACAACACAGAAAAGCACAGCAGGACATTGAAGAAGCAGATAGATAAAATAGAATATTGTGACAAGGTCATTATGGAAAACCAAGAAGACATCTCTTCTCTTCAAAGTGACATCGAGTGGATCACTGCCACCATACAAGTAGGCACACGACACAAGAGCCTAATTCCATGGAGGAGTACAGTATAGTCTCGTCGCCTTGTTCCTGCATGTCCTCACTCACAACATCTAGAAACCTCCTCTTTGAACTATTTCTCCTGCCTGATGGCTCCATCCTGAGCATGATTCTCACAGTGTTCTCTACACTCCTGTTTACATGTCTGAACCATGTCAATTTCACCTCTCCATTTTTCTCCAAACATCTCACTGCGCTGTTCTTCTGATGAGCTCATTTTTAATGCTACCCGTGTCCAACATTACCAAAGAAAATCACAGCATCTTCACCTCTTCCTGTTTCTGTCTCTTTTATGCCTGTTTGCGTTCTCTGTCCAAAATGTTTCTGTTCTAGTACCTATTATTGCAGTGCGTTTATTGTCCAAAATGTTTCTGTTCTAGTTAGGGCTGCCATGACTAGTCACAACTATGTTGACTATTGAAACCATCAACAACTAATTTAGTAGTCGACGATTGAACCAATGAAGCAGTGGATCTTTGCTTCGCTCCTCTTCAGAAGCGGAAACTCCGCTTCTTATCCCCTCTGAAAGCCATTAAAATGTCAATCGTGAGTCACTTTTGTGCAGACTAAAGTGACTAACTGGGACTCCTGTCTTGTGAGAAAGAAACAAGAATCATCCTCCATTCTGTTGCTCCAAACGCGCCGCCAAGTCAAGTTAGACAGATAGTCTGCGCTGAATGAATAACTTCAAAGCGAATCACCATTTAAATCAAATTTCACATCTTTCAAAATGTTGTAATACAACAAACTGCAATCGATCAAAATGTTTGTTTTTTTCCTCCCAAAATGAGACGTCCTGGCTGACGTGCAGCAGCCCAAGACTGTATGGCTGCAGACCTGCAGACTCCAGCAGCCAGCTGAGCTCAGCTCAGACGTATGGAGAGACATCCACACCGTTAATGTCTGAAAGGAAATGCTTTTGACAAAAACTACAGATTTTTTTCTATCTATGTCCAGAGATCAAGGATCCACCGTGTAGAGTTTATTTATGTCCAGAGATCAAGGATCCACCATGTAGAGGTTATTTATGTCCAGAGATCAGGGACCAATTTCATATTTATTTACTTTAAGACTCACTAAAATGTTGTTGACATAGAAAACCTGTAAAGCTTACTTGTAGCACACAGAAAATTCACAGGAGGTATCGATAAGGAATCGGATTGATAAGCAGAATCGATAATGGTATCAATATTGATAAAATGCGATAAGCTGCAATTTACGTATGATCCAGCTAGTCGACTAATCTCAGAAATAATCGTTGACTAGTCGACTATCAGAATAGTCATTTGTGGCAGCTCTAGTTCTATTACCTGTTGTCACCGTGCATTGGTTGTCCAACATACCATATTCTGTCCCCCCTGGTTAAAATGGTGGGGGGACATGTCCCCCCCATCCCCCACCAAATTGCGCCCATGGTTCTAGTGACTATTGTTGCCATGTGTTCGTTCTCCAAAATGTTTGTGTTCTAGTGCCTGTTGTCGCCGTGCGCTGGCTGTCCAAAATATTTCTGTTCTAGTGCCTGTTATCGCTGTGCGTTGGCTGTCCAAAACATTTCTGTTCTAGTAGCTGTTGTCGCCGTGTGTTCGTTGTCCAAAACGTTTCTGTTCTAGTGCCTGTTGTTGCTGTGCATTGGCTGTCCAAAATGTTTATGTTCTAGTACCTGTTTTCGCCGTGCGTTGGCTGTCCAAAATGTTTCTGTTCTAGTGCCTGTTGTCGCCATGTGTTCGTTGTCCAAAACGTTTCTGTTCTAGTGCCTGTTGTTGCTGTGCATTGGCTGTCCAAAATGTTTCTGTTCTAGTGCCTGTTGTCGCTGTGCATTGGCTGTCCAAAACATTTCTGTTCTAGTGCCTGTTGTCGCCATGTGTTCGTTGTCCAAAACCTTTCTGTTCTAGTGCCTGTTGTTGCTGTGCATTGGCTGTCCAAAACTTTTCTGTTCTAGTGCCTGTTGTCGCTGTGCATTGGCTGTCCAAAACTTTTCTGTTCTAGTGCCTGTTGTCGCTGTGCATTGGCTGTCCAAAACTTTTCTGTTCTAGTGCCTGTTGTCGCCATGTGTTCGTTGTCCAAAACTTTTCTGTTCTAGTGCCTGTTGTCGCTGTGCATTGGCTGTCCAAAACTTTTGTGTTCTAGTGCCTGTTGTTGCTGTGCATTGGCTGTCCAAAACATTTCTCTTCTAGTACTTGTCGCCATGCATTGGCTGTCCAAAACGTTTCTGTTCTACAACCCCAATTCCAGTGAAGTTGGGATGTTGTGTAAAATGTAAATAAAAACAGAATACAATGATTTTTCAAATCCTCTTCAACCTGTATTCAATTGAATACACCACAAAAGCAAGATATTTGATGTTCAAACTGATAAACTTTATTGTTTTTGTGCAAATATTTGCTCATTTTGAAATGGATGCCTGCAACATGTGTCAAAAAAGCTGGGACAGTGGTATGTTTACCACTGTGTTACATCACCTTTCCTTCTAACAACACTCAATAAGCATTTGAGAACTGATGACACTAATTGTTGAAGCTTTGTAGGTGGAATTCTTTCCCATTCTTGCTTGATGTACGACTTCAGTTGTTCAACAGTCCAGGGTCTCCGTTGTCGTATTTTGCGCTTCATAATGCGCCACACATTTTCAATGGGCGACAGGTCTGGACTGCAGGCAGGCCAGTCTAATGAGCTTGGGCACAGAGGTGTTTTTGGATGTTGTTGATGTTTGGCTTTCACTTTGCATGGTAGAGTTTTAACTTGCACTTGTAGATGTAGCGACGAACTGTGTTAACTGTAGGGCTGCTTGATTATGGAAAAAATCAGTATCACGATTATTTAGGTAAATACGGAAATCACGATTATTCAAACGATTATTTTTTTTTAGTTACACAATGCATTTATTCAGCATTTCTCACTCTAAAAAAAAAAAAAAAAAAAAAAATTTGTTATAGACAATGTGCACAAAACCTCCAAATTGAAAATGTACTGTACCTTACCTGTATAAAACATAAAATGAATAAAATAAATATTTAATAATATCTATAAAAATTTTTCTGTTTTCCTCTCCCTTCCCTGTTGTAACTGACCAGTTGGTCAGTGTCTTTGGGCACTGTAGACTTGTGCTACTAGGACATAATGCAGCTGCATTGTTTTTGTTTCAATTTATGTTCCTTAGTTTGTGTTTTTGTCATCATTCCCTTGACCACATCTCCTTATCTCCTTTTGGAGAAATTTACAAGAAACAAAGTAAATAAACATAACCATACATAACCAAACAAAATAATAAATATAAAGAAACACTAAACAGTTTATATATAAAAAAGGAAAAAAATGGGGAAAAACAATGGAAAAAAACGCCCCAAAAAATAAGTTATTTAAAGTTAAGCTTTTATGGTGTCTGAAAAGAGCTGTAGCTTTATTTGGTAAAAATAAAAAAGACTGAACCATTTACAAATTAAAGCGTTCACTCAGATCAACTGTGCTAAAAGGCTAAGCTAATGTTAACCGATCATTAAACCTTCACAGCAGTTCAGTAAACGTTACGTTTTATTTTTACATTATTCTCACCTCGATAATGCTGCAGAACTAAACTCTGTTGGGCAAACTGGGACTTTGCATATATCCAAAAAGTGTGAGTTTTCGGACTGAGTGGGTTTGCTCCAACACGCCGGCTGCCTGCCTCGCTCTGCCCAGGAATGATGCCTGAAGGCCGGCTTCTCCGTGTGGATTGGCTCGCTGTCGTGGTTCGATCGATATCCCACCAAGTCGTCAGTCCTCCCTTGGTTGGCGTCACTCCGAAAAGTAGCTGAAAAAAGCTTCCCCCAGCAGGGGTGATGGGAGAATCGTTCTACTGCTGTTTTTTAAAGCTTTTTTTGTGGTTCAGGCGATGCAAATTCAAGAAGGCGATCACTGAACTTTTTTCAGGTTGTGGAAATAGCCAGAGTGTGACGTAGCAATCCCACCCCCTTGCCGCTTCCGAAGCGACGCGTGTGACGTCATGCGTCTTGGGACACGTTGACGGATTGGCCTGATGAAAGGCCCTTAAATCGTTTGGAGATCGTTTGATACAAATATCGATATCGCGATCGAAATTCGGTTAATTGCACAGCCCTAGTTAACTGACAATGGTTTTCTGAAGTGTTCCTGAGCCCACGCGGTAAGATCCTTTACATAATAATGTTGGTTTTTAATGCAGTGCCACCTGAAGGATCGAAGGTCACGGGCATTCAATGATGGTTTTCGGCCTTGCCGCCTACATGTAGAAAGTTCTGCAGATTCTCTGAATCTTCTGATTATATTATGGTCTGTAGATGATGGAATCCCTAAATTCCTTGCAATTGAACATTGTTCTTAAACTGTTGGACTATTTTTTTCATGCAGTTGTTTATAAAGTGGTGATCCTCATCGCATCTTTGCTTGTGAACGGCTGAGACTTTTGGGGATGCTGCTTTTATACCCAATCATGACACTCACAATTAGTGTCCTCAGTTCCCAAACGCTTATTGAGTGTTAGAAGGAAAGGTGATGTAACACAGTGGTAAACATACCACTGTCCCAGCTTTTTTGAAACGTGTTGCAGGCATCCATTTCAAAATGAGCAAATATTTGCACAAAAACAATAAAGTTTGTCAGTTTGAACATTAAATATCTTGTCTTTGTGGTGTATTCAATTGAATATAAGTTGAAGAGGATTTGAAAATCATTGGATTCTGTTTTTATTTACATTTTACACCACGCCCCAACTTCATTGGAACTGGAGTTGTAGTAGCTGTTGTTGGCGTGTATTCACTGGTGGTTTCCTGTGTTCAGGTGACCGATATGGAGCTGGTGATGTTTCAGCAGAAGCTGGAAGAGGAGGTTAAAAAGGACCAGAGGGAGAAGAAGGTGAACAATGAGATGCTGAAGACACTGAAGCTTGAGAAGGAAGAACTGGAAAAAGAACATGAGCGGTACGGTGCACTCTGGTCTTGGTTATTCCCCATAGATCCTTCAGTGGGAATATTATGGGATGTCTTACCTTGTTGGTCTTATTCAGTTAGAATGTTTTCAATTGATTTAAAGTGGACCCTTCTTCATGTTCTATCCTTCTCTTTTCCTTTTTTCAGTCTTTCCATGAACATCAAGAAGAAGCAAAACAACTATGAAGTGAAGCTGTGTGATTTCTTAGAGCTGAGGTGAACTTATTTCTGCTCAAACAGGAACTAAATGGCTCCAGACGGTTCTTTGACTCGAGTGTTTTGTCTTTTCCAAAGTAACCAGTCTGCAGCAAAGAAGATGAGGCTGGAGGAGGAGATCAAGCATTACAGTGACCTGGTTATCTCAAGCAACAGAAGATCTCATGCAGCTCAGGTACGTCCTTTTCTGATCCACATAGCAGTGGAAACAGACGACTTCCTGCCTTCGGTTTCACATGGTTCAAAGAACGCAGTGACACTGGTACACACCCACAGATTTGAACTGGTACACACCCACAGATTTGAACTGGTACACACTCACAGATTTGAACTGGTACACACCCACAGATTTGAACTGGTACACACCCACAGATTTGAACTGGTACACACCCATAGATTTGAGCCGAAGTCTGAGCTGCTTTTGTTTTTTTTCTGCATGTCTCGTTCTGTTTTTGTTTGTAACCCTGTTTAAACTGCGTCTTTACACTTGAAAGAGAAGTAGGGCAGCGCAGTCTCGTTTGAACCCTGCATGATATCGTGGGATTTGTCCACTTACGGTGACAGCTGCTTCCATTGCGCAATATATACATGACTTCACACGGGAAAATGCTGTCCTGTTTTGTTTTTGGCTGCAGTCACAGAAGCAGTTCCGAAAAGTTGTTTTTTTTGGGGGGGGGTTCCCAGTGGAGAAGGGAAGACGAAGTGAGTGGGAGACATCGTGTTGGTGTTAGCCTACACAGCTAACCAGAGTAGCTGTGTTCTCTCTCCTGCAAAACTGTCTTGATGTGTTCGTGCTCCAGGTCATAAACAAAGTGCAGCACATGTCCACTTTCCACCGCATCATCACTTTTTCTTTGCATTTTCACTTTCTTTGCGTGTAATTTTTCCCAAAACCCCTTGGAAAATGCCGTGGTTTTTCTCCGGAAGTAGAGAAATTGCGTCATATGTGTCATATTTTACCACTTTAGCGCCCGCCCCCAAATGAGACTGCGGTGCCCAATAACTGTCCGTGTAAGATTCATCCATCAGCCTGCTTCTGTCCTTCTGCCGTTGATGGCATCAGTTTCTTTCATTTTTTTCCCTTTGCTGGACGGCAGAAAAATGTAGCTGAGCAAGAGGAAGAGTGAGTCCATGAAAAACCACTGTCATCAACCACACGGCGAGGACACACTCTGACTGACTCACTTCCTGTGTGGTTACGAGAAATGATTTTGAACAAAAGCCACCTAGTGTTTTGGAAGAATGATCAGATTTTTATTTCTTTATTCATGTTTAAAGGACAATGTACATGTCAAGAATTGAAAAAGTAAATGGTCTAGAAATCTTATCAAAATAGTGTCAGTTAACAAAAAACGGACAGTGACGTCACAGATGACAGCGATAGATGATTATTTTTTGACTGATGGCTCCTTTTGTCTTGCAGTTGTGTGTGTTGGAGAGCACCCAGGAGGAGCTGGTCTACAGTCTGAAGAGGGAGATGATGGCTGCTCAGGACTTGCTAACCAGACTCGATGAGGTGGCACCCAGGTAATGAATGGGCGCGGACCACAAAGACCAGTCATTTCACAGTGGCCAGCTGTGACCAAATGTTGTACTGTGTCCTCGCTTGTAGATTCCAAAGTCAAGACCTGGACGTGACTCGAAACAGTTGCAGAATCACTGTACAAGAAGTTAAGAAAAAAATTGCTGCGGCTGAGGTATGTTTTTCCATCGACCGAATGTTGTGGAAAAGCTCACTGCCCGCTGTCTCACGGTTTGAAAGACCAAAATGATGTGTTGTGGTGCTCAGCACTGTCCAAGCTTCGCAGACCTCGATGTGGCCACACCCCTGTCAAGGAGTAGGTTTAGTCTTGGTCGCTTACCAGGGGAGTGAGCGTTGATAGTCGACTAGGTCCTTCCTGCCGACAGTGTGATGGCTTTGTGAGGCGTTGGTGGTCTGTTGGTGCCCTGTCTCTTCTCTCTTTACACTCTGACTGCAGGGAGTGAAACCTTGGTGAGGGAACCTTTGCTGGGACCTTCGGACTGTGGTTGCTGACTGTCACAGAGGTTGCACTCCTGTGGTCACGGCTGCTTTTGAGGACTGCATCAGTCCTCAGATCTAGAAGCTCTGATGAAAAGAGCTCTGTGCTCCTTGACTTTGTAGAACGTTGGAGCATATGAGTTACACTGCTGCACATAGTATTCTCATGCTGTGATGTAGCAGAGGACATCATGGATATTGTTGTGGAAAGAAGTTGCAGAGTCCTGCAGAGCTTCAGGATCTGTAGAAGCGCCCAGTTTTTGAACTTTGAGGGAGAAAAAACGTTTGAACAGTATGTTGCTCCCTTCGTGTGAGTGCAGGTGCCAGTAAATGCTGGAACATACAGAACTAAACTGAAGCCCTCATGGGAAAATTCAAAACGTCCCCTTCCTGCTTCCCCTCAGGGAGCTTTGGTGGTTGCTTCCTGCTGGTATGCAGGTGTTTGTGCAGAGCCTTCACCAGAAAACCTCTGAAATTGACCTTTATCACCATCTCTGCTGGTTTTACCCCATAGCTCCATAATATTTAGTCATAGTTAGTCCAAACTATACCTGTGTGAAATCTTTATGATCAGACAAATAATGTAGTATACTGTTCAATATGATTTTTTTTTTAAATTCTTCATTAATCTCTACCTGGCTGCAGCTGCCACCCTGGGATGGCCACGGTACATTTTTGTGTAGGTCATGGCACTGAGGCTGGATTGTAAGTGTTGTTTAGTCCCCTAAAGTGGTACTGATTGATTAGGTCAAAGTTGCCGACTGGCTCATGGACAACTAAAGAGACATTTTTGGGCAGGTGTGGTTTATACTCAGGAAAATACAGTAAGACTTTGGTATTTGAAAAAGGACTGGTGAGTGTGTAATTCTTCAGTATGACAGAGGTGCCATTGTGAGGACGCTGGCATCAGTGTTTGTGTGAGCCTAAGCGTGTGTGTGAAGTGGTGCAGTGCAGCTGTTACCGTTAACCTGTCTGCTGGCCCACAGGTTCAGTTCCAGGACCAGCTGGATCAGGTGAAGAAGGGCAAGAGGATGACCGAGTTACCTCCACTCAACGGTACCAACATGCTTGAACCTGCATTTTTGTCAGTAAGTTGACCTTAACCTTTGACCTGCAGCAGTTTCCTGAAATGCACCTGAATAACAGTGAAAAGCTGATGTCCTGAAAAACGGGCTACAGTGACTTAACGCTGAGTTAACTCAGCGTTAAGTCAGACTGACTTGGTGAGATTATAGCAGGATCATAGAGAAACAGAGTATCTGTGTTCTGAAGACCACATCTGGCACTTAAAGCATGTTCAGGTGAGTTCTTCATGGAGTGCATTACATGGTGTGTCATGTTATTACAGGCAGACTCTCGCCCTGTGACTGTGTTTTAGATGACCGGGATACACACACACAAATCAGCTGGGCAAAAGAGAAAATTCATCAAAGACATGCATATAATTGCTGTCTTGTATGATTGTTGCAGGCGGGCTCTGGAGCTCCTCAGTCGTCAGTCCAGACCTGTTCCGGCAGCCCTGCTCTCAGCCAGCACTCTGCTTCGACTGCAGCTGCAGGAGAGGCGGAGCCTAAACCCAGCACCGTGTTTGATAGGGCGATGGACAGACTGACCTCTATTTTCCCCGACTGTACAAGGTAGTTATCCAGCTTCCGCTGCGGCTCAGCTCCACCTGACGCGGCGTCTGCAGGGCGCACACGGGCAGCTGGCAGTGTTTCTTACTCAGCACCCCAGCTGCTCCCACACATCTGCACTGTTCCTGCATCTGCATACACTGTGCTCCTCTGGCACGTGCACAGAACACAGCTTCAGCACTTTCTGGGGGTGTGATCACAGAATCTCTTTCTGAGCTCCAGTGAATTTATCCTGGAAGGGATGGGGGGTTCTGGGTACAGACGGCTCCCCATCATGGACACAGTGGTGCATTTCGTAGCAGTGTTTGGGCCAGCAGTGTGTGTGCAGCCAGTCTCCACTAGGGCCGCCACAAACAATTGTTTTGATAATCGACTCGTCACTGATTATTTTTGCGATGAGTGGACTAATCGGATCGTAGCTAAGTTAGCTTCAAGCTGGAAGTGTTTAAGATATGTGCAAACTAAAAATAAAGACAGTTAAGATGATAGTTATTCAAATTTTACTTGGTAACAAAGTTGTTCATTGAAGAGAATGTATTTTTTTAGCACTGTAACGTAGCGTTATAAAACATTAGCATTAACACATTTCCTATTCAAATATGACATCACTGTTATAACGTTACAGCAAACACATATGTGTGTTTAGGCTAATGAAATCAGCATCATTAATGTTAACGTTTACAGCTAAGTAAGTACCTCACTATAGCCGTTAGTGTTAGCAGCTAACTAGCCAGGAACACAAAATAGTCCTGCATCCTGCAAGCGCAAGGCCTAAGCCGGAACGTAGGGTTTTATTAGGTCAGCTAGGTAGGGAGGTGCCAGTCCCTGAACAATTTTATTAGCTAGGAGTAGCACCTTAAAATCTGATCTCACTGGGACAGGAAGCCAGTGAAGAGACGCTAAAATGGGTGTAATGTGGTCAAATTTCCTGCTTCCTGTCAAAAGTCTGGCAGCAGCATTTTGAACCAGTTGGAGAGCCCTAATGCTGGACTGTGGTAAACCATAAAATAGAACATTGCAGTAGTCCAATCTAGAAGAAACAAAAGCATGAATCAGGGTCTCAGCATCAGCCATAGACAGGATGGGATGAATCTTCACTGTATTTCACAGGTGGCAGAAAGTAGTCCTCATGATGTCCCTGATGTGCAGGTCAAAAGACAACGTAGGATCAGAAATTACCTCAAGGTTCCTCACTTTGTCCATATGATGTACAACACACAAACCTAGGCCGAGCGCTAACCAATCAAATTTATGCCAATGCCTTGCTGGACCAAGAACCATCATTTCAGTCTTATTGTTTCCTTCTCAGATGCTGCTGCGTCGCCGTTGTGCTGCAGTGGAAGGAAAGTTCTACCTTGCAGATTTTGCTTTGCTTGTTTTTCTTTTTAATTTGGTTAAAATGATCCCAAACTTTTGAGCTTCTTTGCCGTCTAAACATGATAATGTTTGGGCATAACTTTTGCGGTGACATCACGGCTGACCCAGATTACCACGACTGCACAGCGGAAGAAGATACAGCAGCAGCTTTGAGAGAAAAACAAAGCTAAAAAAAAAAAATTAACAATGACATTGATTATTAAATTAGTTGCTAATGATTTTGATCGTCGACTAATCGTGGCAGCCCTGGTCTCCACACTTGTTGTAAATTATGAATGACTACAATATTTGTGGATATTGTTTTGACAGTGAAACATTTTCTGTTTCCAGGTGCATGTATGAGCTGTACAGTTACCAGCTGAATAAGAAGAAATTAAAATAAACAGAATCAATTACTTCACTTTTAGACCTCTGTTGTCCACAGTAGTCTGACTGATACAACATTGGCCGATAATATGGTCTGGTATCAGCCTCTCTCAAACATATTGGTGTCTGCGAAATGTGTCCAGCGGAGGACATATCTGGGACCCCCATCATCCCCTGGTCATATTAGAGACAACAGACAAGCAACGCAATTGCCCGCCATTTATTTTCAATCACTGAGCTTTTACAGTGACGAGAGGCAAATGTTCGCTGTACAGCCAAAGTAGACCAGAAGCCTGTTTTAAGATAATGTTGTGATGCAACAAGGGCCAACTGTTAGTCCAAGTGACATCAGTGTGACGTACATTGGTTGGTTGTAGTTATTTAGAATAAAGTTCATGTATAAAAATGTCAAACATCAGTTAAATTTTTTTTTTCCCCCCAAAAGGGTTAGTTTGAGAATTGTGTAGTGGGTGATGACACTTGTCTGTTTTCAGGACGGACTTGGTGAAGTTTGTTCAGGAGTTGCGTTCGTCCGCTGGTGGGAGCCTCAGCAGCCTGGCGTTGGAAGACGTGGTCAGCGGCGTGACCCAGCTGATCCTCGATCAACAGGTAGGCGTTTGAAGCCAGCACCTGAATTGTTTTCCGGCACATTTTGTAAGCCAAGCTAAAGCTAAAATATCCACTTCTAAGGAGAATAGCAATAATACGGTTTATTTAAGACAGTACA